>NC_056731.1:7688173-7960673 GCF_019279795.1 Protopterus annectens
CCTTGGGGCAAAATCTTATTTCTTGGAGGGAGTGAAGGAAGAGAAGGTCAATAAGATCAAAAGCTTGAATAAGGTCAGTGAAGAGTGCTATGACAGGTTTCCTTTAACCATGTTGAGAAGGTTCTCACCTGTAAGTGACCATAATGCTAATGTTATTCCCCAACCAGTCGAGAATCCATGATGTTTAAGAGTAAGCAGACTGTATTTTTTGACACAAGTGAAGAGATGGTTGTAGATTCGTTTTTTTTTTAAATACAGTCCCAACTGTATGATGGATGGAGACAGGGCAGAAGAGGGAGACATTCTCTAGCGGAGTCTGTTTGGGAAGGGGTTTGACAAGAGCAGTTTCCCTCAAGTCTGGCACTGTGGTTTGAGTTACGTTGAGATTATAAATGCAGAGAAGAGGTAAGGTATATCTTAAGCAAAATGGTGTAATCATCTGGAAACAACCAAATGAAGGCCAGCAAACAGGAAGGGGGTGCAATATCTTCTGAGCCGTAGCATTAGCTAGCGCTCCAAAAGAAATTGGAAACATCTGTGAAGATCCTCTTCTGATTGTCATGGCGGATTCATTCCAGCATTATCAAGGTTTTAATGCATCAGTAGTTAAGCATCTCAGCTGAACAGCAATAGAGGGTACAATGCAATCATTCATCTGGAACAAAATGAAATCCTTCATTTGAAAGGTTCACAGATCATCTGTGTAAATGACCAATTCAAATGACCAGCCACCTAAGTATCCAATCTGACAATCAAAGGTAGATATGGAGTAGAATCAGCAAGCACACTAAGTCAGAAAGATCCAATGTCTCTGCAGTCCAGCAGTGGCAGCAGCCAAATCAAAGATCTTATAGTTGCCTCACCACAAGATTGTAAGCCAGTGTGCATAGCTGAAAACCAAGATACTGTACACAAGGTGCAATTAGAATCCGAGAACAGTTTCACTAGAAGTACAACGCTGGAATTATTAACGTAGAATTTCAAGGTGGTGCTAGGTTAAGTCCACTGGATAGCAAAACCAGCATTAAAAATCCAGCAGCTGCAGCAGAACACCAGTTTCAGCTTGCATAATTTAGAGTGAAACAAAACTCTTCAAAGCAAATTCAGCATTTCTAGCAATATAATTAAATATCTGTAGTATATTCCTAAGCCCACTCAGGAGTGTAACCAAATAGGTGACTGACATTGTTATCATCAGTTAAATGTCACTAATCTCAAAATGTACTGCACCACGTACCAAAACCGGCAGAGTAGTAGAATGGTAAATGCAAAACAAGTGACTGGGAACAATGACAACATATACAGATCAGAAGTTAAAGGCTCTCACTGCTATTCAGAAAACACTAATCAAACAAATACGTCAAAGTACTCTCAGAGCACCAATAATTTCATACATTAACTTGCCTCTTCTGGCTTATGAAAGTGCCGGTTATGCGCACTGAGCGTTGATCAAACTGACTGAGCCAGTCAAACCACAGACAGTTTCAGAGATTTAACTTTTTAGTAGTTGCTTTATAGGTTTGACTTCAAAGTCTAGAGTTGTAACTAAAGTAAACTACTACTGATCTGCCAAGTATTACTTATGAAGAACAAAACATAAGGAAGGAATGTATGAATGGACAAGAAAACAGAACACAATTGACTAGGCATACAATTGCCACTGTCATCTTGCTCTTTCACGATTAAAGGATGTGGGCACAGGAGCTTGGCTACAAATTTTGGCTGAATAAAGGTCAACTATTAGCTAAGAAGTGCAATGCAGTGATTTTTCTTGAAAGGCAAGAGAATTATCTCTTTCCTTTTCCCTGTGGCTGATATGCGCTAGTATCAAGATGATTGTGAGCATGATTCTGTTTCATGCAACCCAACTTGATCTGCTTTGCCTGCTGCATTATTGCTACAGACACTTGTAGAGATTCACCCAGTCCTCCTTTACTTAGGTAAACTTGAGTCAGATACATCAGACACACTTCCTTTTTCCTTGGGCAGTTCAAAGGTACATAGGGTCATAGTTAAGTACTAGGCTAGCTGCCCTTGGGGCCATTTTAAGCCTGGCCAATTTCTCTTTTAGTGCTCAAATTAACCTCTCTGATTTGGTTATAGATTGGCCTTACCCATCCCATGGTGGCTAATTGTCTCATAGCTCTTAACCTTCCATCTCCAAAATGAGGAACACTAACAATTATAATGTGGAACAAATGGGCAAAATGTGGAACACATACTAACGGCATACTAACAGCTTCAACTAGGAAGGTCATAGGATGGTCTAAATACGCTCCATTTTCTTATAAAGAAAGATCTTTTAATGAATTGTTATGATTCATTTCTATTTACCATGAATGTCAGTTAAACATTTCCCAATACCGAATGCGGACAGACCCTTTCAATGTGAAACTTTGAGGAACAAGAACTTTTTAAGACCGCAGATGAGGTACATTCCTCATAATGAGGTACGCTTGAGAAGTATGAATTGTATATTACCCCTAATAATAACAAATGGGATCATACAATAGATAATCTGAAGGGACCCATGCATGGGATAAAGCATTTACGAGCTGCATCTGTCCATTAGTACAGGGGGGCAGTCCTGGGGTAAATTTTCTGTTACCCATCCACATAACTAAGTCGTTCTTGAAAATGGACAGGGATGATGAACTTTGTTTAATATGGATGGGGGAGTCTGTTTCATAGCAGCGGTATGCTTTGTGAAATATAACGCTTCTTTCAAACTGTTCTATTGATATTTCAGAAGAGGTTTAGAGCTCTAAACAGAGTATTCTGATGCCATTTGACTTGAAGATGTGCAGTAAATCCATCAATAATGCGCCGAAGGATGTCTTACATACCAGATGCAGGTCAACTCTTAGTAGTCTGTTGGACACAGAGTATAGTGACATGGCTTTGGGTTGGTCCATGTAGGACATGTTTAGACCTTGTATCCTTTTAATAAGGTATCTCTGTGGGCATTCTAGTTTTTGCTGATTGGTCTAATGAGGGCTGCGTAAAGAGGAAAAGTACAGTAGTGTACACTTACCATACATGTAGATGTTACAGTGTATTCACTGTTGCAGCCCTAACTAATGGGTTATCCGGCTCCAGGTAGCTCTCGGTCAGAATACCAAAGGTAAGTAAAAATGCTGTTGGTTGTAAAGGACGTCAGGGTGTCCGATACAAAGGAGGCAGCCAACGTCACTTCCTCAGTCTTTCTTGCCATAACAGTCAGGAGCCCCCAGAAAATAAGGCTTACACCAAAAACAATTTTGGCAAATAATATCAAAAATAGCCTGTACCTCAGGAAAAGAGAATAGGAGAGGACCAAAAAAAAGGTGGAAGGAGGGAGGGAAACCAGGACTGCAACAGTGAATACACTCGAACATCTAAATTTATGGTAAGTGTACACAACTGTACTATGCTCATCGTGTTTCACTGTTGCAGTCCTAACTAATGGGTTGATTACCAAAGCCCAGAGAAAAGGGAAGAGGAACCAACAGAATCAAAGGTTAGAGATAATGCCTTGCAACACAGCAGTGGCAAACCCTGCCCTAACTCTGGAAAACAGAGGCAAATTATAATGTTTTGTAAAAGTGTGAACAGAAGACCACGTGGCAGCCTCCAAAATGTCTTTAGTAGGGACACCCCTTAGAAAAGCTGTAGAAGTGGAAGCTGCTCTAGTGGAATGGGTCCTAACCCCTTGAGGAGGAGCCTTGCCATGAAAGGAATAAAAAAAGGTAATGCAATGTGCAATCCATTTAGAAATTGTTTACTTAGAAATAGCCTTGCCCTGGGCTTCAGGGGCAAAGCTGACCAATAACTGTGCTGTTTTTCTAAGATCTTTAGTCCTGTCCATGTAAAACCCAAGCTCTGTCTGTCCACATCAAGAGAATGTAGGATCCTTTCACCCCTATTTCGAGGATTAGAAAAGAAGGTAGGAAGGTGTATGGACTGATTAAGAGACAGGCTAGAAACCACCTTAGGCATAAAGGAAGGGTTGGTTCTGAGAAAGACCCTATCTGCATGGAAAATAAGAAAGGGCTCCACAGCCATTAAGGCTTGCAGCTCCGAAACCCTCCTTGCTGAAGTAATAGCCAAGAGGAAGGCAGTCTTCCAAGAGAGAAACTTTAAATCTGCAGTGGCAGCTGGCTCAAAAGGAGGAAGAGTGAGTTTCTCTAGAACAAAATTAAGATCCCAGGCTGGAGTAGGTGCCCTTCTGGGAGTTTTTAAGTTGCAAGAACCTCTGAGACACATTTTCATCAGGGGATGAGAGAAAATGGGTTGCTCAAAAGAACAATGAGCAGAAATGGCTGAAGCATGGATCTTGATAAAAGAGAGACCACTCTGAAGCAAGTCAGCCAAGTATTCCAGGATGAGAGGAAGGGTAGGATGAGAAGATTCCCATTTAGCCAGCATCCAATGAGAGAACCTTTTTCATCTGCCAGCGTAGGACTTCCTATTGCTAGGCCTCCTGGCCTCCCTCAGCACGTCAACCACCTGCTGAGGAAGGGAAGAAGAAAAGAATGGAGTCATACAATGAGCCATGCTGCCAAGTGGAGAGACTGAAGATGAGGATGTAGAATGTTTCTCC
This sequence comes from Protopterus annectens, assembly GCF_019279795.1. Classification (NCBI taxonomy): domain Eukaryota; kingdom Metazoa; phylum Chordata; order Ceratodontiformes; family Protopteridae; genus Protopterus; species Protopterus annectens. The sequence goes on from NC_056731.1 coordinate 7,692,756, forward strand.
CTTCCTGAACCAAAAGATTTGGCTTCAGTGGAAGATGCCAAGGAAGAAATTGGGAGAAACTGCCAAGTAGTGGATACTAATGCTGTCTGGGCCAGTCTGGAGCTATGAGAATAGCCCTTGGTTGTTCTTCCCTGATCTTCAATAATACTCTGGGAAGAGGAAGAGGACGGAAGGCATAAAATGACAGCCGCGTCCAAGGGAAGGACAGAGCATCCACTCTCCAGGGTCGGTTGTGATGCTGTCTGGTGCAAAAAAAGAAGTAGAAGATGCTTGTCTGGGGAGGAGAAAAGATCCACCTGAGGTGTGCCCCAATGTTGAATTATGCTGTAAAAGACTGCTCTGTTCAGCTGCCACTCGTGAGGATCCAGGGTTAGCCTGCTCAACTAGTCTGCCAAAACATTGAGCCTTCCTGGAAGAAACTGAGCAAGGAGATGCAGGCCCCGGGATGCTGCTATGGACCAAAGAGTCAAGCTCTGCCTGCACGGGGGCAAGAATGAGTCCCTCCCTGCTTGTTGATGTACCACATGACTGTGGTGTTGTGTCTGTTCTGACAAGCAGGGTCCCCGGGGAAAGAAGATGACTGAAAGCTAGTAGGGCCTGCTGAACTGCTATCAACTCCTTTAGATTTATGTGCAGGTGCATCTGCTGGGCATTCAAACGTCCCTGTATGCATCTGCCATCGAGGTGAGCTCCCCAGGCGTAGTCCGATGTGTCTGTAGTAAGAAATTGAGTGGCCGGAGGTGGGCGAAAAGGCATGCCTTTGTTTTGTAGACAGGCTGCTGCTCACCATAGAAACTTTGTCTGCAGACATGGAAGCAGAGGAATCATCATATCCAGGTCCTGCGTGTGTTGACACAAAATGTTGTTGAGGTACCATTGCAATTTCCTCATATGCAGCCTTGCATATGGAATCATGAGAATGCAAGAGACCATGTACCCAGAGCTTGCAGGTATTTCCTTGCAGGGAGCTGGGACAGGCTTGCCAAGTCCTTGAAATAAACTGAATAGAGTTGTCTGCTTCTCCAGGGTGAGATATATCATCTGGGCAGTTGTGTTCAGACTTGCTCCCAGGAATGTTATCTCCTTGGATGGCACCATATTTGATTTTTCCTCATTGAGAGTGTAACCCAGGGAAGAGAGAAGAGTCTTTACGAATTCTAGATCCTTTAACATCTGTTCCTGAGAATGTGCTTGAATCAGACAGTCGTACAAGTATGGATAAATCTGAATTTTCTTCTACCTGCAAAAAGCAATGACTGGAGCCAGGTACTTTGTGAAAACTCTGGGAGCAGGAGATAGGCCAAAGGGCAGCGCAGAGAATTGATAATGTTGCACGCCCACCCTGAAACGAAGGTATTGCCTGCATCTTTCCCTGATAAGAATGTGCTGATAAGCCTCTTTGAGATCCAAGGTTACCAGCCAGGAATCCTTTTCTAACATTGGCAGCAACTGATGCAGAGTGAGCATTTTGAACTTTGGAATTACTAGAAGAGAGTTCAGAATGAATAGATCTAGAATAGGATGCCAGATGTCTTCTTTTTTTGGATCTTGGAAAAGTCTGGAATAAAAGCCCTGGCCTACCTGAAGAGCACGTACTGGTTATATTTCTCCCAGATGAGACAGAGACAAAATTAGTTTTTCTACTTCTGCCCTTTGGTTTGGAGGAGCGTCCGGGAATCCTTTGGAAACTGGAAAGGTGTGGAAAGAAAACTTGTGCCCTAGGGATACCATTCTAAGCACCCATTTGTCGTCCGTGATAGTGGCCCAGACATCTGCAAAAAAAGCCAACCTTCCCCCTAAAGGACTCTCCAGGCAAGCAAGAACAGGCAGAAGTTGAATAAAGTCATTGAGAGTGTTTTGATTGAGATGCAGGTTTGGAACTTCCTGGCTTGGAAGTGGAAGCTTGTCAACGCTTAGACTTTTGAGAGGTAACCCCTTGCACCCTAGAGGATTTGTAATCTCTAGTCTTAGAACGGTTCTGTCTGCTGGTATCAGGAAAGGTCCAAATCTTGGAAGGGTAATTCCTGCTAAAACGAGGAGGTTGAACTTGCAGAAAATCCTTAACAGTTTGCATGGACTTGGCCTTATCCTCCATCTTCTTCAACACTTCCTCTGCTTTGCTGCCAAAAAGACTGTCCTTATGCAAAGGTACATCCAAAAGCTTAGCTTTGACAGGTTCTGGAAGTTGCTGTTCACTGAGCCAAGTGTGCCTTCTGATAACAGATCCAGTAGCTGTAGTCCTACAGGAGGCTTCAAGGATGTCAAAAAACACAATGTAAGGAATGCTTATTGACAAGACTGGCAGAATTTAGTAAATCCTGCATGTTCTTACTCTCTGCTAAAAGAGGCACACTTGCTATCCTAAACTTAATAGACTCCAAGGTGTGCTGCTGGTACTTAAGCATATGAAAAAGACAACTGGTAGCCCAAATAGCAAGAGTGGCTGAGGTATAAACCTTTTTACCCAACATATCCAGGTTCCTAGATTCTCTGTCAGAGGGAACAGGATTTCTGGTAACAGTGGCCTTAACACCTTTAGGGCCTTGATAAATAACCTCTGGATCTGCTAACGGGTTCCTGAAAAGAAACAAATGAGAATCAGCGACTCTATAGTACCAATCAGGTTTCCTGGGAGCAGGAGGAACTGGATTTGGAGTCAAAGAATTCTCCAGAAAAACATCAACAACTTCCAATACTAGGGGAATAGCCACAGGCTTATGTTTATGCAAATCCAGAAACTCCCTAATCCACTTCTTAGATTGGGGATAATCCTGACTTTCCCATTTAAAATGTTCCCTGAGGGTATTTTAAGTATCACCAAAAGAAAAATCCTCTGGGGGAGAAGCAGAAGGGATGGACTCCTCTGTATCTGAATCCTCAAAAGCAGAAAAAACCTGAGAGACTTCCTCTTCATCAGCAGAAATACTGGAAGAATCAGAACCTGAAAGGGATAAAGCCACAGGAGAAACATCCCTACTCCTTTCAGAAGGGGGAGGCTCAGAACCCCTAATAAGAGTCAAAAGGTCATTAGTCATTTTAACCATTTGGGACTGAGGGGAAGAAACTGAAGCCTGCTTCTTCACAGGCTTACAAAGGGAAGATTTACCTGCAAGCCTGAAGGACTCGGGAGGCCTGGCAATCACTGAAGTAGCGGTAGAAGTCGAAGGAATAAGCTTGCCGTCCAAACGCAGAATGGAGGCCTCGGAAACCGAAGTCAGCTTAGTGGCTCCGGCTCCAGCTTAAGAGGAGACAGGCGAAAGGTCGGGAGACAAAACGGAGGCCAAAGGCCTAAAATAATCGCAATAGCAGCCTGTGGCAGTAATTCCCTGGAATGCAGGAGCTGCAAAGGAGCCTCACTGGCTACTGTTTTACCATCATCCTAAGACTTACTTTCGGAAGCCTGTCGAGGTCCTTATCCTTAAGTTTCTTGGGGATATCTGCAGCCTGAAGACTGGCGGACGTCATACTGACAAACTTAGGCCAAACTCCAAAATGCTTAGCTAAAATCTTAGCCAGACGACGGATAGTACGTGGATTAAAGGAGGCACAGAGATCAATTAGGAACGTCGTGGTCAAGGCCTAAACAAATAATACAATAAGAATGAAAATCTCTATGGGGAACCTGCTTTCCACAGGTAAGGCAATTATTAACTTTTTCTGACATCCGTTAAGGCAAGAAAAGAGGATCCCCAATGGGGTACTTAGCTGCAGTAGACTTCAACTGTGTAGTCAGAACCAAAACAAGGTAAACTGCCAACTGGCACTCATGCACAAAATTCTTCTGCTTCGGGCTCCGCGGCAAGGAAGACTGAGGCAGTGACATTGGCTGTCTCCTTTGAATCGGACACCCTGACATCCTTTACAAATGATGGCAACCAACATCATTTTTACTTACCTTTGGTATTCTGGCTGACCAAGGGCTACAGAGAGCTGGATAACCCATTAGTTATAGGACTGCAACAGTGAAACACGATGGACATCAATGATATTCCTAGGTTCAGACACAATCCTTTTGTTTATAAGCCATGCAATATAGAAGGACTTTTTTTTATAACAATAGACATATGTTGGTCAAAAGTTAAGTCACTTTCCACATAGGTTCCCTGAAATGCTGAAGTGAGTCAACTCTTATGGGTGCACTGTCAATGTGGCAAGCTCCCTGGGGTAAATGACTTCTCAAATGATAAAATAATGAATTTTTTAATTCCTCCTGCAAAAACAGACAGCTTACTGAACCCTGGTTATTAGCATCTCAGATAAGAGATTTCCCCCCTGCAAAAAAATACTTTATTCTCGAGAGACAGGATAAAGAACATGACTACTACCACTCAAAATTGCACACAGTTGCTGGATATCTTCAAAAACAGATTTTGAAAAACTGTGCAAATTCACCATCTTTGTGTGTCAGAAACTTGCACTCAATCCAGAACAGGAGTAACAGTGCAGATGTCAACATCTGTCACTGTGAACATTTGATCTAATACACAGTAAGGTAGCTAGGCTCAGAAAATTATTCGTATCACCTTCAGTGCTGTTTGTATAATTGACTGCATCTGTCTGTCACCTGTATATAGAATCCTGTATCTCCAAAAATGGTTCAACAGTTTTTAATGAAATGTCTCTGGCACAATTATCTATAAATCATCAAGCTGAACTTCTACTCTCAAAGCCAAAGAACAGCTGCATCTTGAATTTTAATGAAAAAAAAAACTGTTTAAACATTGACTCTTTTTAGATCTGAAATTACAACAGCACTGTATTTTTTACACTTCTCATAGCTTTTGTTTATTTTACCCTGAAGAGAACTAAAGTTACAAATGTGTTTTAACTGAATAAATAGTAAATGTTGCAGCTTCCTCGTTTACAAAGGCCGTTCTAACCTGAATTCCATTTTAACTTTAGGTGGTAGTCTCTCTCTACTGCAAGGTTGTGTGGTAAAATAAAATGACTTTTTACTTCTTGTGTAAAAACTTAAAGACAGACAAATTCTGGGTACAGGCTGTATTCTGTCAGCTCTGAGCAGAAAGTACAGTTGTGTACACTTACCATAAATGTAGATGTTCGAGTGTATTCACTGCTGCAGTCATTATACTTGGGTAATCTGCTTGCAGGTTGCCCTCAGTCGGCCTGATTAACAAAGTCTTGGGTCCTGCGTCGGTTGCTGTCCCTTCTTTCATGACATCAAGTCGTCAGGGGTATAAAACATGCAGCCGACGCCATTACATCAGTTTTTCTTGCCCCAGATGTCAGGTGCCCCGCTAGTGGGGAGCAAATAAACAAAAACACAAAGGTATACCTCCATCAAAAATCAAATACACCAAAAAGGCTTTTAAGCATAGTAAAGGAAAGTAGAGGTATAGCCAGAAGTAATTAGGGGGCTGGAGGGAGGGTAACCAGGACTGCAACAGTGAATACACTTGAACATCTACATTTATGGTAAGTGTACACAACTGTACTACGTTCTTCGTGTTTCAATGTTAGTCATTACATCTGGGTAGATTCCCAAAGCTATGGTTGGGAGGAGGAGTTTATATAGCATTAGGGCCAGCTATAAGGTCCTGCAAGACAGAAGTTTTAAAGCCAGCTCTGGATTTAGAGAAAATTGGCAAATGATAATGCTTGGTGAAAGTATGTACAGAACTCCAGGTAGCAGCTTCTAGGATGTCCCTGGTAGGAACACCTCTGAGGAAGGATGTAGAAGTAGATGCAGCCCTGGTAGATGCAGCCCTGGTGGAGTGAGATCTGATCCCCAGGGGGATAGGTTTTCCATGGTGCTTATAGCAGAAATGAATGCAATGGCCTATCCACTTAGAAATGGTTTGTTTTGAAACAGCCTTCCACTCTGCCCCTGCAGCAAATGCTACTAGCAGTTTTTCAGATTTTCTTCGAGGTTTAGTCCTGTCCAAGTAAAATCTAAGTTGTCTGTGCACGTCCAAGGAGTGCAGTATTCAATCCCTTTTGTTTTGTGGATTAGAAAAGAAGGTTGGCAAATGATTGGCATGATTAAGAGCCACAATGGATACCACTTTGGGCATGAAGGATGGGTTGGTCCTGAGTGACACCCTGTCCGCATGAAAGATGATGAACGGCTCCACTGCCATGAGGGCCTGTAATTCAGATATCCTTCTTGCTGAAGTAATGGCTAAAAGGAAGCCTGTTTTCCAAGAAAGAAATTTTAAGTCTGCAGTAGCAGCTGGCTCGAAAGGAGGTAGAGTGAGCTTTTCCAATACAAAGTTAAGGTCCCAGGCTGGAGTAGAGGCTCTCCTGGGTGGTCTTAAGTTTTTGGCCCCTCTGAGGAATTGCTTCAGCAGTGGATGAGAGAAGAGGGGTGGCTCTGTATTATGAGCTGAAATGGCTGAGGCGTGAATTTTAATGGAAGAAAAAGACAGGCCCTCGTGAAGCATCTCAGTTAAATACTGAAGAATGTGAGGTAAATTGGGCACTGCTGTGCTCATCCCTTGAGATTGGTTCCAGGCACAGAATCTTGTCCATGTTTCAGCATAGGATTTTCTAGTACTAGGCCTCCATGCCTCTAAGATGACATCCATCACAGGTTTGCTGAGGGATGATAAGGGTGAATTTAAGTGATCAGCCAGGCTGCAATTTTTCAATGTTGGAAGCTGAGGGTGCAGAATTTGGTTCTCCTGCTGAGACAGCAGGGAAGGGGTCTGAGGCAGGTGCCATGGAGATAACCGATACACTGCGCAGGAGTGGGTACCAGTGTTGGCACGGCCAGTCTGGAGCAATCAAGATCATCCTTGGTTTGTCCTGTTTGACTTTTAGTAGAACTGTGGAGAGCAGAGGCAGCGGGGAGAAGGCGAAGACTGATAGGTTTTTCCAGCTGAAGGACAGAGCATCCACTTTCCAGGCTTGTTTGTAGAGAGTCCGTGTGCAAAACTTGTCTAACTGGTAGTTCTGGGGGGAGGCAAATAGATCTATGTCTGGGCTTCCCCATTCGCTTGTCAACATGTTGAAAATCCTTGGTTCCAGTTTCCACTATTGTGGGTCCATGAGGTTTCTGCTTAGTCCATCTGCCAGTGTATTTCATTTTCCTGGCAGGAATTGAGCTTGTAGGTGCACTTGGTAGCTCAACACTTTGTTCCACAATGCCATGGCTAGTCTGCAGAGGGGGTAGGAATGTGTACCCCCCCCCCCCCGCTTGTTTATGTACCACAAAACCATGGCGTTGTCTGTCTTTACCATTAGTTGTCCTGGAAGAATGTAGTCCTTGAAGGCTGTCGGAGCATTCTGTAAAGCTAACATTTCTTTTTGATTGATATGTAGGTGCATTTGACTTGGGTTCTATTTGCCCTGAATGCACTTCCCTGCCAGGTGAGCTCCCCCATGCATAGTCTGATGCATTTGTTGTTAGGATTTGGGTGGCAGGGGGTAGTGTGAATGGTAGTCCCTTGTTTTGGTGGCAGGCCCCTGCCCACCAGAGGAACTCTATGCATAGGCAAGGTATGATAGGAATCATTGTTTCCAGGCTGTGAGAATGTTGACTCCATTAAGCTTTTTAGTTACCACTGTACTTTCCTTATATGCAGTCTTGCATATCGAATTAGAAGAATGCAGGAGGCCATAAACCCCAAGGCATGAATTTTAATGGAAGAAAAAGACAGGCCCTTGTGATGCATCTCAGTTAAATACTGAAGAATGTGTGGCAAATTGGGCACTGTTGTTCCCATCCCCTGAGTTTGACTCCAGGAACAGAATCTTTTCCATTTTTCAGCATAGGATTTTCTAGTACTAGGCCTCCATGCCTCCAGAATGACATCCATCACTAGCTTACTGAGGGATGGTAACGGAGAGCTCAGGTAGTTAGCCAGGCTGCAATATTCAGGGTTTGAAGCTGGGGGTGCAGAATCTTGCCCTCCTGCTGGGACAGCAGGGAAGGGGTCCGAGGCAGGTGCCATGGTGCCAGCAGTGACACACTGCGCAAGAGGAGGTACCAGTGTTGGTGTGGCCAGTCTGGTGCAATGAGTATTGTCCTCAGTGTGTCCTGTTTGATCTTTAGTAGAACTTTGGAGAGGAAAGGCAGATGGGGAAAGGCATAAACTGATAGTTTTTTCCAGGTGAAGGACAGGGCATCCACTTTCCAAGCTTGTCTGTGGGGAGTCCTTGTGCAGAATTTGTCCAAATGGTAGTTCTGAGGGGAGGCAAACAGGTCTATATCTGGGCTCCCCCATTTGTTTCTCAAAATGTTGAATATCTTTGGTTCCAGTTTCCACTCATGTGAGTCTATGAAATTTCTGCTTAGGTTATCTGCCAGTGTATTTAGCTTGCCTGGCAGGAATTGAGCTTGTAGATGCACTTGGTAGCACAAGGCTGTGTTCCACAGAGCCATGGCTAGTCTGCAGAGAGGGTATGAGTGGGTTCCCCCCTGCTTGTTTATGTACCACATGACAGTGGTGTTGTCCGTCTTTACCAATAATTGTCCTGGAACAATGTGGTCCTTGAAGGCTGTCAGAGCGTTCTGAACAGCTAACATTTCTTTTTGACTGATATGCAGGTGCATTTGACTCTGGTTCCATTTGCCCTGAATGCACCGTCCTGCCAAGTGAGCCCCCCATGCATAGTCTGATACGTCTGTTGTTAGGGTTTGGGCGGCAGGGGGTAGAGTGAATGGCAATCCCTTGTTGTGGTGGCAGGCCTCTGCCCACCAAAGGAACTCTGTCTTTAGACAAGGGATGATAAGAATCATTGATTCTAGGTCCTGAGAATGTTGACACCATAGGTTTTTTTAGATACCATTGTAGTTTCCTCATATGCAATCTTGCATATGGAATTAGTAGAATGCAAGAGGCCATGAACCTCTGGGCTTGCCGTATTTTCCTTGCAGATAGCTGTGTCTTTGTGGGCAGTAGTTTGAAGTAGGCTGTCAAATAAACTTGTTTCTCTGGCATGAGGTAGGCTCTCTGGGAAGTTGTATTCAAGCTTGCTCCCAAGAATACAATTTGTTGGCAGGGTACTAGATGTGATTTCTTTACGTTTATGGTGTACCCCGGAGAAGTTAGTAATTTCTTTACAAATGCCAGATGATTTAATAGTATGTCCTGGCTTTCTGCCTGAATTAGACAATTGTCCAGGTATGGATATATTTGAATATTTATTTGCCTGCAGTATGCAATGACTGGAGCTTTTTGCGAATACCCTGGGCGCAGTAGATAAGCCAAAGGGCAGTGCAGAGAGCTGATAGTGCATGTAACCTGCTCTGAATCGTAGGTATTTTCTGCAAGATTCCCTTATTGGGATGTGCAGGTAGGCTTCCTTTAAATCCAGTGTTGCCAACTGGGCATTTTTGCCTAGCATGGGAAGCAGCTGATTAAGAGTTAGCATTTTGAATTTTGGGATTATCAAAAAGGTGTTTCGGATAGACAGGTCCAGGATAGGATGCCAGGAATTGCCTTTTCTGGGTACCAGGAAAAGTCTTGAGTAAAAACCTTGCCCCCATACCTCTTCTGGGAAAGGCTGAATAGCTCTGATACTTAGAAGAGAAATCTTTTGAGCCTCTGCCCACTGATTTGGGGGTAGGTCTGGCCAACCGTTTGGGGTTGTTAAGGAGTGGAAGTGGAATCTGTATCCTTGGGAAACAATATTTAAAACCCATTTGTCTCGGGTAATGAGTTACCAGTTTTTTTTTGCATGCAGAGCGATCTTTTCCCTTAAAGGAACAGTCAGTTGAGCAGGGCTTGGAAGGTTTAAAGTTAAGTCATTGTGACAGTTTACCATAGGGGGGGTTGTCTTACTACTCCCAGCTTTGGAAATGGGAGCCCCCCACTGTATAGGCCTGTGAGTACCTTGAGACTGAAGCCTGGGTGGTCTGCTGGTACTGGGTTTGGACTGAGAAGGCCTGGAAGAGGCAGGAAAGGACCAATTCTTAGAAGACCAGTGCCTACTAAATCTGGGAGGCTGTACTTGTAGGAAATCTTTAACAGTTTGCATAGATTTAGCTTTTTCCTCCATCTTTTAAGTACTACGTCTGCTTTGTTGCCAAACAGGCGGTCTTGGTTTAAGGGAGTATCCAGTAATTTAGCTTTAACATGATCTGGTAATGTTTGCTCCTTAAGTTAAGCATGCCTTCTAAGTACAGACACAGTGACAGAAGCCCTGCAAGATGCCTCTGATGAATCAAAACCACATTGCAAAGTATGTTTACCAACTTGTTCAGCAGAATGCATTAAATTCTGTAATTCTTTATTTTCAGCACAATCAGGAATCAACATCAATTTATGTTTAAGCAATCCAATAATATGTTGCTGATACTTTAACATATGAAACTGGTAGTTTAAGGCCCTAATGGCCAAAGTAGCAGAAGTGTATACTTTCTTACCCCATCTGTCCAGGGCCCTGGAATCTCTATCAGAGGGGGTAGGGTTTTTGGCAGTAGTAGCCTTAATGCCTTTGGGTCCCTGTGAAATGGCCTCAGGATCCACAGTAGGATTCTTAAAGAGGAACTTGTGAGAGTCAGTACTCTGTAATACCAGTCAGGTTTTCTGGGAGCCGGAGGTGAAGTGTCAGGGGCCAGGCTAGATTCCAAGAAGGTATCATCTACAATGTCCAGTACAGGAGTGATAGCTAAAAGGCCTGTGTTGAGGTAGGAGTAAAAAATTCCCTAAGCCTCTTCTTGGAGTCTGAGTAATCCTGGCTTTCCCAGCGGAAATGCTCCCTAAGAGTATGCAAAGTTTCACCAAAAGAGAAATCCTCTGGAGGAGCAGCAGAGGGAACGGAGTCCTCTGCATCAGAATCCTCATAGGTAGATAAGGGCAACTCCTGGTCATCAGAGAAAACAGAACTTAAAGAATCCTGATCAGAAGAATCAGAAAGAAAATCAGTTCTAGGTCTCTTAGAGGGAGAAGGGTGGCTTCCCATGATTAGAGAAATAAGGTCTTCAGACATTCTTATCATTGGTTTTTAGGCAGAGGGGGCCTGACCATGCGGTCTGGGCGTCGGTTTTATAGGCGTGGATCGAGTTTTAGGCCTTGAAGAAGATGATGGCGTTGGTTTAATATGCAAGTCAGTAGGCCTGTATACACCCTTAGAAGCCGGTGCATGCACAGCAGCTCCGGCCCGATCCAAGGTAGAGACATCTGCAAATTCCACAGTTGAAAAAGCATCTCGCAGCACACTGGACTCCAAATGGGTCTCAGTAGAAGCCTGCGAATCTGAAGTAGTGGGTATCAGGGGCTATGAAAGCCCCTCACTGAGTACCGGCGAACTGACAACTAGCTTAGCAGAAGCGTTGTCGGCAGCTTTAGACCTATGCGGTCTGTCTCTGTCTTTATCTTTGTGCTTTTTCAGAATGTCGGTAGTCGGATGGCTTACCGAAGCCATTTCTGGATAATTGAACTGAGTACCAAAATATTTAGATGTGAAAATGAACAGACAACGAATAGTTCGAGGTTTGAATAAGGCACAAAACCGACAGCGAGGGATGTCGTGGTCTGGGCCTAAAAAAGGTATGCTTTCAACAAGAAATACAACTGTTAACTTTTACTGACATCAGTTAAGAGCAAGAAAAAGGATCCTCAATGGGGTACTTAGCGTTGTTGAAGATTTCGGCTCTGAAACTTGAAAATGAAAATTTCAGGAGTCGGCCGACTGGCATTTGCGAACTGCTTCTGCTTCGGGCACCGCACGGCAAGAAAGGCTGATGTAATGGCGTCGGCTGCATGCTTTATACCTCTGACTACCTGACGTCATGGAAGATGAGACAGCAACCGACGCAGGACCCAAGACTGATAATCAGGCCGACTGAGGGCTACCTGCAAGCAGATAACCCAAATGTAATAATTGCAACAGTGAAACACGAAGAACATCTGCCCTGAATCATTATATATGGCATATTTCTCACTCCCACGCCAAAAAGACATCCACTTTGTGTACTTTTTTGATGTTTAATCTTGAAGGAAATTATTGCAGTGCTGTACTTCAGCGCCTTACTCTCAAGACTGCGGTGGTGGTGTTGCGGTAGTGTTGTCGCCTCATAGCAAGACGTTGTTACGTTCGATTCTCAGCTAGAGCGTCTTCTGTGTGGAGGCATACGTGAATGGGGCGTGCCTTTGTTGAAGGTTGTGCGTCAGGGCTGGTAACCCGGTATGTAAAAATCCACTACCAATCATTAGCGGACTGGAGTTCCGCTGTGGCAACCCCTAACCGGGAAAAGCCGAAAGATACAAACTCTCAAGACACACATATATGCTTCTTGTCCAAAACAAGCTGCTTCAAAGATTTTTTCACATGAATCGTGTAAATGCTGTCTGCTTACAAAAACAATAACTATTTTTGATATGCAAATATTAAGAAAAGGAAAGGCGTAGTGGCTTCACTAACAAATGCCAACTCATTCTGCACAGACATACACATGTAGCTGCTTTCACACATAACTTGCCTTCCCTTTTCACACTCAAAAGATGGCCACTTTCTGTGCACCCCCTGCTATTAGATTCTACAGCAAGTGAAACAAACTGTCATAGTGATCCTCTTCAATGTGTTGCATTATACACTGCCCCCTCACCAAGTCATTGCAATGATCACTTCACTGCAATCACCCGACTGTCCTCTTCCATCAGCAGAATGCTCCCTGAAACAGGTAGCCATTTCTGGTGATCACCTGTGATATGTGATCACTGAGAATGGAATAAACAATAGTCACAGTAATGCATTTCAAATTGCGGCTTGCAGACAACATCCCACTTTCAAATAATTTAAATAAATAAAATGAACAGACTAAATTGTGCTGTGGGTAGTGGGCATGGTCACCACTGCCCATCGATATAGCTGTCTTCCTGTCAAACTGCAAAAAACATGCATCCACAAGAGAAAAACCATCCCTGAAGAGCAGAGCATTTAAACTTCTCACCAATCAAGTCAAATGACTAGATATCGCTGGGAAGGCAGTGAGAATAGTTGTACTTATCAACTAATCTCAGATGCATAGTAACAGAACATGAGTTGGCTACCCATGTCCCATTAGTACATAAGAAAGGTGAAGCTAAAAAAGCACTCCAACGAATAGCATAATTGTTTACTTCAGAGTTCTGTTTCCTATCCATTTTAATTTAAACCATTGTACTAACCAAATAATTACCCTGCTTGTTTCCAAGGCAAGATTAACTTTCTTTTTTAAAGTTGTAAAATCAGTTTTGCACTAAATTTAAAATAAAAAAGAAAGTTATTCTAAAACGGAGTTATCCTGGCACTGATGGACTAGTTTCCCGTTTCAGTAATTAGCATTATAAGAATGTTTATTTAATTCCGTGTTTCTTACCATGTGGCTTTCCCAGCAGCAGCTCAGGTGCCAAGTAATCTGGGGTTCCTAGAAAATGTTCCCCTTCTGCTGGAGCCACTCCTCTCCTCACACTCTTTGGTGTCCTGTAAGGCGTCTGGCCAGATTTCTGCTGTGGAGTCTAAAAAATATATTGTACACACATCAGGCAAAGCAAATTATACACACATCTGAATAACAATCATCATAGTGCATTTTATAGCAGCCCATCAAAAACGTGAAGGAAGAACACTTACTTAATATTAACTAATTAATAAGGTAATCAACAAAATTGGAGGAGGGAGGTTGGGACCATCAGCAGAACTCCCAGAGAGATGAACAGTTCTGTGTCAAAATGAGTAGCATAATCCAGATGATTGGCTGTATTAGAAGTTCCTCATTAAATGGCGTCGCTACCCTGCCATCAAATTTCTGTAAGGTTATAGCTGAGAAGTGAGCGCAAAGAATATAAAAAACAGTTCTGTAATTATTGTGATGCTATATCTTTTATTGCGATGCTACATCGTTAAGTAACGTGATCAAGTCATGACAGCGCTATTACAATTAGAGCTAAGTAAACATTTAGAGGTTTACTGGCAGATTTTTTTTTTTTTTTATCAGAAGCTAAGTTGACAAAAAGGCATCTTCCATCTCCCTTGAGTCAGACAGGTTTATGACTGAATGTTTAACAAACACTATCCCACAGCAGTGAGAAAGTAACAATGATTTAGGCAGATATATAGAAAAGAGTGCTGCTGTTTGCTAATACTAAAAGGTGCACATGGACTTGTTTGATAATCATGTATATTGAATGTTTGAATGATTAACTCTGTTCCTGGTATAGTACTAATAATCATATCCCAATCTCTAGGTGTTCCTACCTCCCCTTCCCCTGAAAGGCTTGTAAAAGCATATAGGGTCATTCCGGGAATAACAACAAGTACGGAAGACTTTCCCCACCACGGAACTTGTTTTAATAAGGTGTTCCTACCTCACCTCCCCTTGAAAGGCTTGTAAAAGCATATTGGGTCATTCCGGGAATAACAAGTACGGAAGACTTTCCCCCACCACGGAACTTGTTTTAATAAGGTCAATATCCTCTAAAATACCTTGCCACCTGTAAACCTAACAAACTGGGTCCAGAAAAGCACTGGTGAATGTCCCCATAACTCCACTTGCGATCTGTTTAACCTGATAAGCATTAGGTTGGAAGAGTTAGACTTTCCTGTAGCCTTCTTTCTTCCCCAATTAAGGTAAAAACAGTGTGGTTTCTACTGTTCAAGAGAGTGTAGTGTGCTCTGCACCTCCAAACAGTGCATTCCTCAATCTAAGTGAAACAAGTGTGTGACAAAAGGGAATTGGAAAATGGGCTTTCTGCATTGTAAATTGAGAAGCAGGCAGGGAACTGTGCAGATTTTAACAGTAAGGACTAGGAACAGAGTATTGGGCATATAAAAAGAAACAAAAAAAGCGTGCTTGTAACGCATACCTGCACATGCTGCCTCTAGGCTTCTGCTTTACTGGTTTAGCCCAACTTCGCTCTCCACCCTGCTCCCATATCCCACCCTCCAATTAAGTACTATATTTATAGTATCACTGGCACGCCCCCTTAATTAGTTAACCAACTACACGTGCTCCTAGAACCCAGCAAACTCCTAGCACAATAATACACTCTCTTATCCACCCCATTATCCATATTAACCTACCCATAGCTATTCTTTTCTCTCTAATCTTTTATCTACCACATACACGCAATACAGACCCTACCCTAGTAATTTACTATGACTACAGCTAAAACACTAATGCTGCTACCCTTAGTACCATGCTATTCATTCCTTATTACCTAAGCTCCTATGAATATGTACAGCATCTTAAAATCCAATACCCAAACTCTCAGACACCAACCCAGCATTTAATAAGTGTATCTGCCACATAACAATCCCCTCTCCTAAATCCTCACCCCACAATTACCATCACCTGACTAAATACTGTTACATTAACTTAAAAACCAAAAGCTACAAAAAATCATAAACAAATTTTTAAGACTCATAAGCAACTTAAAAATTAATCTTATGAAGGATGGAGACATCCACCCCAAACCTGGCCCATCCACAACAGTAGACCCAAGCACACCATCTAAAAACCTAACATGTACTAGCCAGATTGATACATTTCCAAACTCATTTCTGGTCTGTCATCTCAACATCAAAAGCCTAAACAAGATCCATAGCCTACATGGACTCTCAGCTGTTCAATCCCCTGATAGCCTCTGCCTCACAGAAACCTGGCTAAAACCAATAACCAAAGATAATGAAATAACCCCGCACAGTACAACATCCTTAGACGGGACCGGATCTCCAGGAAAGGTGGCGGGGTAGCTATACTATACAAGTCTACCCTAACAATAACAATTGACACCCAACAGCCACCCCAGTTTGGCAATGCAGAAATTCTCATCACAAAACTAATAATAAACAAAAATAAATGCAGATACATTGTCT
Organism: Protopterus annectens; assembly: GCF_019279795.1. Classification (NCBI taxonomy): domain Eukaryota; kingdom Metazoa; phylum Chordata; order Ceratodontiformes; family Protopteridae; genus Protopterus; species Protopterus annectens. Next base: position 7,708,524 of record NC_056731.1, read on the forward strand.
GCATTTATATTCCACCCGGCAAGAATGATAATACTCTAGAAAATATCTTAACATTGGTTAGCTTCTAATTATCCCGATGAAACCATTGTCTTGGGGGACTTTAACACTGATTGGAACACCTGTTCCTCTGAAACTCCCTCTACCCATTTAAACCTTCACGGGTTTACTCAGATCATTGCCTCCCCCACCAGATTTAGCAAAAACAGAGTCAAAGATAGTATCCTTGACTAGATACTCATTAACAGCCACCCCCAAAAGTACAAGTAAGTGATCACTGCCTTACCTATATTAGGCTCAAAGTCGACATTCCCAACCAGCCCACCTACAAAACTATAAGAAACGTTAGGAACTTTAACCTTGACAACTTCCAAAATGAACTCAAAGAACGTAATTGGAATGTCTTGAAATGACTCCCATTACAAGAAGCAATTAAGTACTTCAATACCAGATTTCGGGCGATCCTTAACCACCATGCTCCTACCCGTACCATCCATGTAAAAGCCACAGTTGCACCGTGGCTATTTAAAGAAACAAAAAACAAAATTAAACTAAGAAACAACACCTAGGCCAGGTGGCATGTTACCAAAGCCCCTAGGGACCAAGTAAAATACCGGCAGCTAAGGAACCAGATAAAAAAATCTGACATTCTAGACAAAAAAAAATCCCTACACCCTCCTGCAACAAAAATATCAGCTAAAACCTGAAATGTTCTGGGTTGGTATTAACAATCTTCTCCACTCAGGCTGTTCCGCCATGCCTACCCCATCAGCTGCCCTTGATAAATCCACTGTAGAAACTGCAAACATCTTCAACTCCTTTACTGAAACTATCCAGTGTCTAGCTACCCACCTCACTCCATCGGACTCAAACACCAGCTCTGGCACATCTAGCCCAGATCCACCCAACACCCAACACACCTTTACCTTTCAAACCTTACCTATCAACCTGATCCGGACCTTACTCAAAAAGCTAAAACCTACTACACTAGCTGCTGACCACCTCCCAGCTGAATATCTTCAAAAAGCAGCTGACGCCATAGCATTTCCCATTTCTATTCTGATCAACAGATCCATCTTAGAAGGATCCATCCCAGCAATATGGAAAATATCACGTTATACCTCTCCATAAAGGAGGACGTTCCACAGAATTATCTAACTTTAGACCTATAGCCATTCTTTCACCACTAGGATATATCAAATACCCCTGTTCTTGTGTGAGTACAGCCAGTCTGTGAGGAAGCTTGTAGCAACTGCTGCTGGCCATTTCTATAAGAAGGGAGAACCACAGTTGCCTGGGCTAGAAGAGAGTCACCACAATGAACTTGGAACATTCCTTTTGAATCTGCAGAAGTATCTTGGATATCAGTGGAAAGGGTGGGAAAGCATGCAGGGACTTTCCTATCCAAGGAAAAGATAAGGCATGCATCTTCCAGGCCTTCTTGTATAAAGTCCTGGAGCAGTATTCTGCCAGCTGATTGTTCAGCAAAAAGGCAAAAATGTCAGCTTGAGGAACTTCCCAGAGAGGAATCAAATCTTAGAAGGCCACTGATCTAGTTTCCATTTGTGAGGGTCAACCTTTGTCCTGCTCAGCTGGTTTGCCACACAATTTTGCTCTGACAGGATGTAGGAAACCTGAAGAATGAGATTGCGCTGTAAAACTATATCCCATGCTAACATGGCTAGTCTTCATAGGGGTAAGACTTGGTTCCCCCTTGCTCGTTAACAAAATGCATCATTGGAGTATTGGCTGTAAGAACTTGGAAGTAGACCTGGGGGACCAAAGATGATTTAGACATACAAGTGCCTTGATAAGGGAACACAACTTTTTCACATTTTTGTGCTTGTGTCTTTTTTTGCCAGATATCTTGCACTTTTATTCCCCCTCTTTACATTGCTTCCCAAAAAAAGTCTGAAGTACATGTGGTGACTGATTGCTTTGGAGCAGGAAGGAAAAAAGGGAGACCTGGATTCAGGGATATCAGATATCTTCAAATGAGTTCTCTTCTCACAAATCCCACAACTGAAATCTGAAAAAGTAAAGGGTGTTGGTACTGGGACCAAAGAGACTTCAGATACCACAATATCTTTCTCATGTGGAGTCTTGCCAATGGTATCATGAGAATCAGATGCCATGAAACCCAGAATTCCCGAGGTATTCCCTTGCAGTGACCAAAGTTTGAGTAGAAAATCCCTGCAATAGATCTAAATATAGATTTGTTTTTTCCTGTGTAACAAAAGCATGACACACAGTCCTGTGTGATGGAGTCAAAAAAGACTTTTGAATATTCTCTTGGAATACCAGTTTTCACAGGAGATCTCTTGCCCAAGTGAGAGATTCCGGACACTTTGGAAAAAGACTCTGCAAAGATAAGCAAGTCATCTAAATATGGAAAAATGTGTATACCCTGTATCCTGCAATGTGCTATAACTGGAGCTAAACACTTTGTGAACACTCAGAGCAGTGGATAGTCCTAAGCATAAGGGCAGAGAAGCAATAAAGTGATCCAGAAATACAAACTTAAACATCTGAAGTGCAGGTGGATAGGAATGTGATAAGCATCTGTTAAATCTATGGTTACAAAAAAATTCAAACGAGGAAAAGATGATAAAGACTGTGTAGTGAAATTATTTTGAACTTGGGCATTATCACAAACTGGTTTAGAAAAAACAGGTCCAGAACTTGTCTCCAGGCATTTTCTTTCTTTGGCACTAGAAACATTCTTGAAATAAAAAAAAAAACTCTTCCCACTAGGAAGTAGGAACTGTTTCTATTACCCACTGAGAAAGAATCTGCTGTAAGATAGGAGGAAATAGAAGGGTTTGGTTGGGTGGATGTGGAATAATTCCCTGGAAAGGAGAGATTTCTTCCCACTGCCAGATGCACCTCTGCTGAATCAATCTCACAACCTATTTATCTGAAACAATCTATTGCCAAAGAGAGAAATGGAGATGCAGACTTTCTGGAAGGAACATGGGACTGTCATGTGGACATACACAAGTTCCCTTACATAGTCATTCTGACTTATCTAACTGTCATTTGGGGGAGGGCCCCCGCTTTATTTCTGGAACCTCCCTTGCAGTTTTTTTTTACATGTCTGCTTACCATCATTTTGCTGAGACTGTTATCTTCTGCTCTGGCTAAAATTGGACAGGGGAACAGAAAAAAAACTCAGGAAAATTTAGAGGAAGGGGGCTGAAAAATTTAAGTGACTCCATGTATCAGATTACCCCTGTGATGATGTGAGATATTGCTAGCTATGCCAGGAGAAGTAGGGCAGTGGATGTATAACGTATGCCAGCATAGCTAGCTGGAATTTTGTAAAGAATTATATGTCATTTGTATATCAAACTAATTTGTGCTGTTGCTTGTGTTGAAAATGTATTTGTAAAGTTGCTTGTGTTAAAAAATATACCAACAGTGGGTCCTGCTGGACAGAAAAAAGATACACCTGTATGCCTGACTGTATTGTAACTGTTGAAATGAATATACTGTAACAGACTATACTGGAAGAGAAGACGTTAATCTCAGTCCAGCTACCTCTGAAAAATGGTCTAAAATTAAATTACTTGGTTTAGGACCTAAAGATTGTATCTTACAGTTTGCAGCCAAAGACAAAATGTCTGTAAACGTCAGGACTAGGAATCCTACTGTAGTGTCCTTAGGGGTGAACTAATAGCTACCCTGGAAGGGTGGAAGTTTTGAAATGATTTTATAGCTTCCAAATACTGTAACACATCTTAGAAAAGCTGAGTGTGTATTATGACAACTATGTGCTAGATTCTGGTTCAGTTTCTAGTAAAGGGGATAGTGTGGGAATCAAAATTCAGATAAGCAGATGTGTGCGATATTCTGTAAGCCAGCACTGAAATGATGCTTTAATACTAGATGAGACAGAAGTCTCAGGGCAGTCTGTGAAACCTAACAAAAAGGAGGACCACTCACCTACATCATCTTGCCTTGCTCTAGTAAGTGAACTATGTAACTGTAATTCTTTAGATCAGTTAAGAAGACATAGTGAGATTAGTTAAGTATTGTTTTTCTGCATCTGTGTGATTTTAATATTTCCTGTGTTGAAATTCTGGTGTTTATTTGTAAACAGATATTTAGTATTTACATGTTCTTTTATTATTTATTATTAAAATATTTAAACTTTTCATTGTGGGTGGTCTTTTAGAGAATATTTTAACTTCTGAGAGTACCTATATTTATTTGGTGACAATGTGGCTGCTTCTGAAAGCCTTGCTGCATTGGTCAAACACTACCATTTGTATTAGTATTAATTTTACTCAGTATAATTGGGCACCCTTTTAAGAGCCTTAGAGTAACTGGCTTTGGACTGTTCTGCTGACAGTATCTACCTTATAGTTTGGCAAAGGGGGCATTAGATGGTAAATCTGTGCCAGCCTTTCCCAGATGTGTGTGTATGCATGTGAAAATCTAATCTCAACATGTGTGTGTGTGTGTGTGTGTGTGTGTGTGTGTGTGTGTGTGTGTGTGTGTGTGTGTGTGTGTGTGTTGCTTGAAGCAGGGACACAGAGCACTGGCTTCACAGAGAGGGTGGTGGAGGACTTTGCTTGGAACACTCGGCAGAAGACTCAACTCTACAGCTGTGTCAGTGGGAGTCTAATTTCGGGGCTTGGAGAAAGAGACAGGGGAAATCCAGCCTTTGCACTAAGTGTGTTCCTTGTGTACTCTTAAGGGAAATTGTGCTTGGTGCAGAGAGATGCTTCTGGAAATACTGTATCCATTTCTGTTCCAAGTGAATGTCCCTCACTGGTGTCTGTTGTGAGGATTGAAACTCCTTGGATTACAGGCCCAGAGAAAGGACGTCACAGCCCCTCTCATTACATTTTCTGAAAACCTCTGCATCAGAGGGACCAGAAACTAAATCTCTACCCAAAAATAAATTTAAAATCTCATTTTTCACATCCTCTGGGGAGTTTTGAGAATGCAGCCAGGCAAACCTCCTCAACACAGTACCAGTGGTAACAGCCCTGGATGTAGTACCTCATGACTTGAGAAACAGAAGAAAGTAAACAAAACAAAGCAGTTTTTTCCTCACAAGAAGGAACTGCAGATACAACTTTCCTCATACTTTCACAATTAGTGAGACTAAACTTTAAAATATAAGCTTGACAATTCAAAATTCTAAAAATTTAAGTTGTAGAAGCACATGCTTTATCCTTAAACTTCTAAATTATTTTGCCATCGTTGTCAGAAGGGGAAGGATTGAAGTTAGCAAAATGCTTGGCAGCAGCTGGATTGACTAAAGCCATAGTTTATGGGCAGGTCTGGGATGAGTGTACAGAAACTTCAGAGACTGAATAACTTTTGCAAATTCTGCCTGCTTTCTTAGGTACTGCAGGCTGGCTATTGGGGGAAACCAAAGACTGTGACAAATACATCTTCCAATGCTGACTGCATGGGGTGGGGTTGGGGGTGGTAATGGGAGGAGGTTCTGAGAATTCCAGTTGTAACATTTCACAGTATTTCTTGAGGAACTGAGAAACCTCAGCGTTTTCCCACTGAAAACACTGGCACATTCAGTCTCAGAGGAAGAGAATCATTGACGGAGAAATTCAGATAACATGCTCTCCTCTGAGTATGAATCAGACTTCTGAGGAGAAAAAACTATCTGTCCCATCACATTCCTCTCTGGATTCAGTCTATTAAATCTATTCAGTAAAAATGGAATCCCTTTTTCTCTCTTAACAGAAACCAGATTAGTAGTGTCAATAACCTGTACAAAACCATGAGCCAGACTTAAACTATTCTTGTCAAGAGAAGTTGGATCAGGAGAAGGTACAGGTTTAGTTTTCTGTTATTTTACAGAAAAATTAGGGCGCACAAAATATTTAATAGCAGCAATAGCTTCCCCAGGGATGGTCACAGCATTCTGGTAAATCAGGGGCACCTTCCCTGTCCCTTTTCCAAATGCTGATAAAAGTGTCTCTCCCTTGCCACTGAGTGGCTCCCCAACAGCTGCAGAGGAAGTGGCTAACTCCCGGTCCATACTGGCTGTATCAGCAATACCAGACGGATCCAAAGAAAAGGATGAATCGTTTGAGGAATCAGCTTTGGTCACAACAGACCGAGGCAAACTGCTAGCCTGCTGTGGTGGCAACGGCTGTTAAGTTAACTTTTTATTTCTGCAGCTAGAAGAACTGACCATGGGGGGGCCTAGTCAAGCCAAAAATTGTACCTCTTTCCTGGGAAAACTAAGCAGCACAAGCTGGTAAAATTTCAAAAGTAATATAGTTCCCTTTCCCAATAAAAGCACAGTAAAAAGCATTCTAATACACTTTACCAGTCCTGGAAAGTAATTTAAACAGTTTCTCCACAGGAAAAACAAAACAGTTTTGGAATGTTTAAATCTATTTTTAAATTGTCAAACCCAAAAGTGCACTCCTGTTTAAAAGAACAGTAAAGTCATATGGCAGTCAATAAAAACTAGCTTAAAAACTAAATTTAAACATTAAAAATATGGGGAAGGTTTTCTTTCTCCAAAAGGAACTTATCTGTCCAGCAATGGAAAAGCACAAGCAGAGAGTCGATTTTCTGAAGCCCAGAGAAAAGTGCAGTCTTTGGTGGCATTAAAGCTCTAAAGTGCTTGGCGCCCAAACCTGTCTTTTAGTTAGCTCAGCTTGAGCTGTCAAATGGTTTTGGCACATGGAAGGTGCTCTGAAAAGTTGAAAGCTGGCCAGCTATTATACCCTTATGCAGGATATAACCCATATAGCTAAGGCTACTGCAGCAATGATAAATATGAAGAACACTGAGTCAGGACTAAGGATAGTAACACAGATAAATGTTTCAGTACTAGTGGTACATAATCCCTGACTGAACCTTTGGTTATTGGCTAGGCACCAACTACAAAATCATTTCCACTTACCAATATAGGATTCCTAAGTAGCACATTTTCTTGCTTCCTTTACTACCTGCTGCATGTCCTCGTGAAAGAGGTGCCTAAAAGGTAGCAAACTGAACTATCTAGACAGATTGTTGAAGTGGTTTGAGATTTGGGTGTAGCAAACTCCCCCTTCATATTGTGTTTGTAGGTCCAGTCTGTGAGGAAGTTTGTGGCAATTGCCCTTGCCTAATTCCATAAGAAGGGAGAACCAATGTAACTTGGGCCCAAAGGGAGTCACCACAATATTTTTGGGCGAGTCCTTCCGACTCTTCAGAATTACCCTAGATATCAGTGAAAAGGCATAAAAGAACATTCCTGACCACAGGAATGGAATTGCGACGATTTTCCAGGCTTACTTTCTATAAGCCCTGGAGCATAATTTGCTCAGTTGTCGGTTTTGAACTGAGCAAACAGATGTGTGTGACATGCTCCCCACAACTTGGTCAGTTCCCAACCCCCCCCCCCCATTCGATTTCCATTTCTGAGTGTATGTTCTGGACTTGATTAGCTTGTTTGCCACTACATTTTGCTCCAATGGAATGTAGGATGCTTGGAGGCTTAACAAATGCTGTAAAGCATCACTGCCAGCCTGCACGGAGGTTAAGACCTGATGCCCCCGTTTGATTATGGACCACATAACAGTGTTTTCTGTAAATACCTGTAGAAGTCCCAGGAACCACAGGTGATGGAGAATTCCATTCATGGATCACAGCAAACAACTCTGACATTTATGTGCTTTAGTCTGTCTGAAGAGTTCCACAGGTCTTGCACCTTTACCTCCCAAGCAAAATCTGAGGGGTCTGTGGTTAAAGATTGGTTTGGGCTGTTAGCAGAAAAGGGGAGACCAGGATTTGCTTCCATCTGTTGTCCCAATCAGTGAAGTCCCGTTTAGAGAAAGCCCAAGATTGGAATTTGATGCAAATATTGGGTCCATCTGTTCTTAAAAATCACTGAATGTTTCTCATATATACCTTTGTGAGAAGAATTATGAGAATCATATACAGGCCATGACCCCTAGGATTCCTGAGAAATTCTCTTGCAGAAGTCCAACTAGAGCAGCTCAGGGCAGTTTTCAGACAAAAAGCAATCTTTCTCCTATGTCATTTATTTATTTATTTTTGCCGAGAAGTATCTAGAAGGCAGCCTATCAACACAATCTTGTGCAAAGTCGTCAAGACAGATTTCATAACATTTATCTGGAATCCCAGATTGGTCATAATAGATTAAATCTATTCTAAGGACTCTTGACATCATGAAAAAGCCTGCAAAGAAAAGCAAGATATCTTACACTAAGATAATATGTGAATGTCATGCAGTCTCCAATAAGCTATCACTGGAGCTATACAATTTGTAAATATCTTGGGAACTGTGGATACCCAAAGGTTAATGCAGAGATCTGATATGACCCAGATACAGAGAATTTGAGGAATTTCCTGAAGCCTCTGGCTATGGGGAATGTGATGAGCATGACACATACCTTCACAAATAGACTGAGAAAAGACTGATTTAGAGGTATTTCCATGAAAACTTTCTTTGATGGTGGCAACATACCATTTGATCTAAAGGAATTGGTTCTATGAACCTGGAGTGAAAAGGTGTTGAAGAATCTAAGGAAAAATTCTGTTTGGGTAGGAAGGTGAGAAGAAATTCTCCTGAAAAGTATTTACATCCAGAACTAACTGTAACCCTCATGCGCCACTTTTATCACAATGTTTTCAAAGAGGAATGTGAAGAGCCAGCTTCTGGGACAGATACTGAGAGATTTGGGAAGAAGGGGATGGGAAGGAACATAGAATGCTGGCATAGTGAATAATTGGACTGCCCCTTTTAGGAAAAGGGACTTGTATCTTGTTATTCCCCTCCTGCCATCTCTTTTTTGTTCCCTGTTTGGCCTGAGGAAGCAGGGATTTGGGAGATTTATAAAGGGGGGCTTGAAAAATCTTTGAGACTCTATGGATTACTTTCACTCTCATTAAATTGTTTGAGGACTTGAGTAGCAGATGGGCCAAACAAAACCTCCTTACCTAATTTCAAACTTTATATCAGCAAACTTTTGTTACATACCCAGCCATATCTCCCCAACACTGTAGCAGTGACCCTAGACGAAGTATCTGCACAAATATACACACGCTAACATGTTTAGATGCTTGAGAAAGATTAGAAAGATTAGAAACAATGGAAGCTCGATAGGAACTACCCTCTGAAGGAAGTATGGCAGATAATTCCCTCAAACTGTCTTCACAAAACAGAATAAACTTAAACATATGCCCGACACTTAAGAATTCTGTACTCCAAAGTGGAAGACAACATTCTACCAAATCTATCCACATCTTGCTTCCTCTGTCTACAGGGCATGGCTTAGAAGAAACTAGTAGTCTAGTCCCAGATGGCAAAGATGTAGAAACTATAACTGGGTCTAACTTAAGGTGAGAGAAAGTACAGTTGTGTACACTTCCAGAGAATGCAGCCTCCATTCCCCTTTATTTTGAGGATTAGGGAAAAAAGTAGGCAAATAAATGGACTGGTTTAGGGCCATACTAGACACCACCTTGGGCATAAAGGATGGATTAGTCCTGAGGGAAACCCTGTCCGCATGGAAGATAATGAAGGGTTCCACTGCCATGAGGGCCTGTAATTCAGAAACTCTTCTTGCTGAAGTGATGACTAGAAGTAAGGCTGTTTTCCAAGAAAGGAATTTCAACTCTGCTGTAGCAGCTGGCTCAAAGTGGGGGAAGAGTGAGCTTTTCCAATACAAAGTTAAGGTCCCAGGCTGGAGTGGGAGCTCTCCTGGGGGTCTTAAATTTTTGGCCCCTCTAAGGAATTGTTTTAGCAAGGGGTGGGAGAAGAGGGGTGGCTCAGTATTATAATGTACTGAAATGGCAGAGGAATGAATCTTAAATTGATGAAAAGGATAGGCCCTTGTGGAGCATTTCTGTTAATCTAGAATATGAGGTAAGCTGGGCACCGTTGTGCTCACTCCCTGAGCCTGGCTCTAGGAACAGTATCTTTTCCACTTTTCAGCATAGGATTTTCTAATACTAGGCCTCCTTGCCTCCAGGATGACATCCAGCACCTGCTTACTGAGGGTTGCCTAGAGGAGAGCTCATGGAATTTAGCCAGGCTGCAAGGTTCAGGGTTTGAAGCTGAGGGTGCAGAATCTGGCCCGCCTGCTGGGACAGCATGGAAGGGGTCTGAGGCAGGTGCCATGGTTGTAGCAGTGTCAGACTGCGCAAGAGGGGGTACCAGTGCTGGCATGGCCAGTCTGGTGCAATCAGTATTGTCCTTGGCTTGTCCTGTTTGATCTTTAGTGGAACCTTTGAAAAGAGAAGCAGAGGGGGAAAGGCATAAACTGAGAGGCTTTCCCAGGAAAAGGACAAGGCATCCACTTTCCAAGCTTGACTGTGGGGAGTTCTGGTGCAGAATTTGTTCAATTGGTAATTCTGAGGGGAGGCAGATAGGTCTACCTCTGGAGTCCCCCATTTGTTCCTCAAGAGGTTGAATATTTTAGGTTCTAGTTTCCAATTGTGTGGGTCCATGAGATTTCTGCTCAAGTTGCCTGCCAGGGAATTTAGTTTGCCTGGCAGGAATTGTGCTTGTAGGTGCACTTGGTAGCTCAAGGCTGTGTTCCACAGAGCCATGGCTAGTCTGTAGAGAGGGTAGGAGTGGGTTCCCCCCTGCTTGTTTTATGTACCACATAACTGGTGTTGTCTGTCTTTACCAATAGTAGTTCTGGAAGAATAAGGTCTTTGAAGGCTGTCAGAGCATTCTGTACAGCTAGCACTTATTTTTGATTGATATGCAGATGCATCCGTCTCTGGTTCCATTTGCCCTGAATGCACTGACCTGCCATGTGCGTCCCCTATGCATAGTCGGATGCATCTGTTGTTGGGGTTTGGATGGCAGGGGGTAGAGTGAAAAGGAGTCCCTTGTGGTAGCAGGCCTCTGCTTACCAAAGGAACTCTGTCCTTAGATAAGGAATGATAGGAATCATTGTTTCCAGGTCCTGAGAATGTTGACAACAGACTTTTTAGATACCACTGGAGTTTCCTCATATGCAGTCTTGCATATGGAATTAGCAGAATGCAAGAGGTGATGAACCCCAGAGCTTGCAGATAGCTGGGTTTTTTGTGGCCAATAGTTTGAAGTAGGTTGTCAAATAAACTTGCTTCTCCGGAGTGAGGAATGCCATCTGGAAAGTTGTGTTCAAGCTTGCTCCCAGGAATACAATCTGCTGGCAAGGTACTAAGTGTGATTTATTTTCATTGATGGTGCACCCCAGTGAGGTTAGAAGTTCCTTTACAAATGTCAGGTGTTGTAGTAGCAAGTCCTGACTTTCTGCCTGAATCAGACAATCATCCAAGTATGGGTAAATTTGAATATTTCTCTGCCTGCAAAATGCAATGGCTGGAGCTAGACACTTTGTGAACACGCTGGGCAGAGTAGATAAGCCAAAGGGAAGTGCAGAGATCTGAAAGTGCATGGAGCATGCCCTGAAACGTATTTATTGTCTGCAGGATTCTCTTATTGGGATGTGCAGGTAAGCTTCCTTTAAGTCTAGGGGTGCCAGCCAGGCATCCTTGGCTAGCATAGCAAGAAGCTGTTGAAGAGTTAGCATTTTGAATTTTGGAACCACCAGAAAGGTGTTGAAAATAGAGAGGATAGAACGCCAGGAGTTTTCTTTTCTGGGTATGAGAAAAAGTCTTGAATAAAAAACCTTGTCCCCTTTGTTCTGCTGGGACAGGCTGAATAGCCCTGATACTAAGAAGAGAGAGAGAACCTGCTGTTGGGCCTTCGTCCACTGATTTGGGGAAGAGGTCTGGCCAACCACTTGGGGTTGGGCAGTGTGTGGAAGTGGAATCTGTATCCTCAGGAAACTATGTTCAAAACCCATTTGTCCTGGGTAACGAGTTCCCAGTTTTTTGCATGCAGGGCTTGAAAGGGTTAAGGTTAAGTCATTGCCATTTTTCCGTAGGTGGGTCTCTTACTACTCCCTGCTTTGTAAATGGGAGCCACCCACTGCCTAGATCTGTGCGTAGCCTGACACTGTTGTCTTGGTGGTCTGCTGCTCCTGGGTTTGGATTGAGAAGGCCTGGATGGGACTGGAAAGGACCAGTTCTTTGAAGGCCAATGCCTACTGAATCTGGGAGGCTGTACTTGTAGGAAATCTTTAACAGTTTGCATAAATTTAGCTTTTTCCTCCATCCTTTTGAGGACTTCTTCAGCTTTGTTGACAAAAAGGCGGTCTTAGTTTAAGGGTGCATCCGGTAATTTAGCTTTAACATGATCTGGCAAGTTTTGTTCCTTAAGCCAAGCATGCCTTCTAAGTACAGACCCAGTGACAGCAGCCCTGCAAGATGCTTCTAAAGCATCAAAACCACATTGCAAAGTTTGTTTACCAACTTGTTCAGCAGAATGCATTAAATCTTGCAAGTCTTTGTGTTCAGCACAGTCAGGAATCAACATCATTTTCTGTTTTAGTCCCATAATATGCTGCTGATACTTTAACATATGAAACTGGCAATTTAAAGCCCTAATGGCTAAAGTAGCAGAAGTGTATACCTTCTTACCCCATCTGTTTAAGGCTCTAGAATCCCTTTCAGAAGGGGTAGGATTTTTGGCAGTAGTAGCCTTAATGTCTTTTGGTCCTTGGGAAATGGTCTCTGGATCCGGAGTAGGATTCTTGAAGAGGAACTTGTGAGAGTCAGGTACTCTGTAGTACCAGTCAGTTTTTTCTGGGAGCTGGAGGGAAAGTGTCTGGGGTAAGGCTAGATTCCAAGAAAACATCATCTACAATAGCCAGAACAGGAGGGATAGCAAGAGGCCTGTGTTAAGGCAGGAGTAAGAATTCCCTAAGTCTCTTTTTGGACTCTGAATAGTCCTGGCTTTCCCCGTGGAAATGCTCCCTAAGGGTGTGCAAGGTTTCACCAAAAGAAAAATCTTCTGGAGGGGAAGCAGACGGAATGGAATCCTCTGCATCATAATCCTCACATGTAGATAAGGGCAAATCCTGGTAATCAGAAGGAGCAAAAATATCAGATTTCTGATCCGAAAGAAAATCAGTTCTAGCATTTGTTTTTGAGGCATATGGGCCAGAGTCTGTGGTTTAGTCATCGGTTTTCTAGGCGTAGTGCGTGATTTAGGCCCGAGGAATTTGGTATTTCTAGTTGGAAATGATGCTGTCGGTTTAATATGAAAGTCTGTAAGCCTGAATACACCCTCAGAAGCCGGTGCCTGCACAGCGGCTCCGGAGCCATCCAATTTAGAGACATCCGTAGGTTCCTTAGTCAAAGAAGCATCTCGCAGCATACTCCAAAAGGGTCTCAGTAGAGGCCTGCGAATCTGTAGTAGCGGATATCAGGGGCTGCGAAAGCACCTCACTGAGTACCGGCGGACTGGCAACTAGCTTGACGGAAGCGTCGTCAGCAGTTTTGGATCTATGAGGCCTGTCTCTGTCTTTATCCTTACGTTTTTTCAGAAGATCGGTAGTCAGATGGCTTAACGAAGCCATTTCGGAGTACGGAAATAGAGAACAAAAGTATTTAGCTACATAAATAACCTGACAACGAATAGCTCGGGCATTGAACAAGGCACAAAACCGACAGTGAGGGACATCGGGATCTGAGCCTAAACAGTTGATGCAGTAAGAATGAGAATTTCTGAGGTATTTGCTTTCCACAGGCAAGACGATTGTTAATTTTTTCTGACATCGGTTAGAGCAAGAAAAAAGGATCCCCAACGGGGTACTTATCTCTCTTTTTTTTTTTAAGACTTCAGGTCTAAAATGAAAATTTCAGGAGTCGGCCAACCGGCACTTGCGAACTGCTTCAGCTTCGGGCACCGCACGGCAAGAAAGACTGATGTAATGGCATTGGCTGCATGTTTTATACTTCTGACGACCTGACATCATGGAAGAAGCGACAGCATCAGACGCAGAAATCCGAAGACTAGGGTATTCAGGCCGGCTGAGGGCTACCTGCAGGCAGATAACCCAAATGTGATGACTGCAACAGTGAAACACGAACATCAAATATTTATTAATTTGCAGAACTTTAAAGTCTCTCTTTTTGGGAACTAAAGGCTAAGAATCACGATTATTTCAGGCAGCATTAAAAACACCCTCCATGGCTGGCAAAATAGGAGTTATGGGAGTGGAATGGGTTATATCCACTTGCAGTAAATCATAAGAACTTTGCAATTAAGGGGAACTTTCACTTGTTCCCACAAAAACACCTCATTCATCTTGGCTACTGCCTGCGAAAAAGAAAATTCCTCCAAAGCAGGTGATGAGGACCAAGCTTCCTCAGAATCAGAGTATTGGCTTGGTAATATCCATGAGAAGAGGCCCTATCTTGGTCAGGATCCTCTGAAAGATTTCCTTCGGGAATTTCTTTAATGCCATTACCCTGAGGTAAGGATTTCTGAGCCCCAGGATTAGCAGCCTACAATAATTGTCTGGCTAAAGTAAAAAGATAATCTTTAACAGACACCATGCTTTCAGATGAACAATGTTTGGCCTTTTCTTTTTCAGGTAAATCCATGGTCCTTGACAGACTCAGAGAAGGCGCTTCTGCCCTGTCTAGGGGTCTCTTTCCTTGGTTACCCAGAGAAGCATCTCATAAACGGTCTACCTGAACCAGAGAAGATGGTTGTCCCATGTTTGGAATGGACACTGGAACAGCTGAAGAGGATGCAACTGACTCCCAATTCATGGTGGCTGAAACACCACCACCCAGTAGAAGCTGGAGAAGCAAGTGACTTGTATGAGGAATAACAAATGGCAATTACAGGTTCACTCACCATGGCTGAGCTCACAATGTCAACAAACGCTCTTTGAAATGATGTATTTTCTTTCTAGGTACAGTGGGTGAAGAACAAGGACTGTAGTAATTAAGCATGTTATAACGGAGGAGGTGGTCTCAACGCAGTTAAGCATTGCTAGAATGATTCAGTCAGATGGTAAGTTGTCAAAAAGAATACTCAAAAGCAGCATGCTCACACCTACACTTACCAGCACCGAAAGAAAGTACAGTTTTGTACCTACCATAAAATGTAGATGTCCGACAGATATGCAACTGCATGGGTTGTCCTGCCTCAGGCAGCCCTTCGGTCGGCTGGATTCCAAAGTCCAGGTCCGGCATCGGCTGATGTCGCCTCTTCCCCGACGTCAGAGCGACTGGGGTATAAAAGCATCAGTCGACGCCATCTTCTTCAGTGTTTCTTGCCCCAGATGCCAGGTGCCCTCCAAAGAAGGCTAAAATTAGAGACTGGATAAAAAATTCCAGACATGCACAACAGTAACAAACAGATACACCATAACAGGATTCCCCAGCTAATTTGGAAAAGGGGAGTGGACCCAAAAAGGATAATTTACAGAGGGGTAGGAGGGAGGGAAAACCTGACTGCAGTTGCATATCTATCGGACATCTACATTTATGGTAGGTACAAAACTGTACTATGTCCTTCAAGAATGCAACTGCAGTCCTTACATATGGGTTGAATACCATAGCCAAGCTGGGGGTGGTAGGATCTAAGATAAGGATGGTGCAGCTAAAATGCCCTGCAGGACTGCTGAAGCAAAGCCTGCTCAGGATCTGGAATATAAAGGCAGGTTGTAGTGTTTGGAAAATGTATGCACGGAGCTCCATGTAGCAGCTTCTAGAATGTCCTTTGTAGCCACCCCTCTTAAAAAGGCTGTGGAGGTGGCTATAGCTCTGGTGGAGTGTGGCCTGATATTGGCTGGCACACCTTTTCCATGGAAAGAATAACATAATCTGATGCAGTGTCCAATCCATTTTGAAATTTTGTTTGTTTGGAAATTGCCTTTCCTTGTACTCCAGCAGCGTAAGCTACAAATAGTTGGTCAGACTTTGTTGGCTTTTGTTCTGTCCAAGTAGTAGCGCAATTGTCTGTGCATGTCCAAAGTGTGCAGCAGCTTTTCTCCTTTATTTTGAGGATTGGGAAAGAAGGTAGGCAAGTGAATTGCTTGATTTAGAGACACCCTGGATATCACTTTTGGCATGAATGAAGGATTGGTTCTTAAGGAAACTCTATCCTGATAAAAATGAGAAATGAAGGTACTGCCATGAGGGCCTGTATCTCAGAGACTCGTCTTGCTGAGGTAATTGCCAACAGGAAAACTGTTTTCCAGGAGAGAAATTGCAATTCTGAAGATGCTGCTGGCTCAAAAAGAGGGAGAGTTCATTTTTCCAACACAAAGTTGAGGTCCCATGCAGGCACTGGTGGTTTTCTGGGAGGTTTGATATTCTAAATCCCTCTTAGAAACTGTCTTAGCAAAGGATGTGAAAACACAGGTGGATCACTGTTGTATTTTGCTGAAATTGCTGAAGCGTGTATTTTTATGGAAGAATATGAAAGGCCATTATGTAGTATTTCTGCCAAGTATTCTAGTATCTGTGGGATGCTCATTACTGATGCATCCTGACCCTTGCTGGCATTCCAGATGCTGAATCTCTTCCATTTGGCTGAGTAAGTTTTTCTGGTGGAAGGTCTGCATGCTTCCAGTAAGATCTCTTGAACTTTCTTGGAGAGAGAGATATGGGGAGAAGTCATGGAACCCTCCAATCTGTCAGCTGTAATGTTTGCAGGTTGGGATGAGACGTCCTGTAATTGTGCTGAGTCAGAAGCAGGGGCCATTGAGGCAGGGGCCACGGCTTGGTGCAAGTTATGCTCTTTAGTAATGGATACCAGTGCTGTCTTGGCCAGTCTGGAGCTATCAAAATGCCTTTCGGTTGTTCTGCTTTGATCTTCAGTAACACCTTGGTCATTAATGGTAGAGGTGGGAATGCATAGATTGTTAGAGAGTTCCAGCTGAAGGAGAGAGCATCCATTCTCCAGGCTTGAGGATGGTGTGTCCTCCAGCAGAACTTCTTCAGATAATGATTGAGGTGTGAGGCAAAGAGGTCTATGTCCAGCCTCCCCCATGCATGAGTTATTTGTGAAAAAATGTCTGGATGCAACATCCATTCGTGCGGATCCAAGATGTTTCTGCTTAGACTGTCCGCCAGAACATTGTCTTTGCCTGGAACAAACTGGGATTGCAACTGTATGTTCAGTTTCAGGGCCTTTTCCCAAAGAGTCATTGTTAGCCTGCAGAGGGGGTAAGAATGAGTGCCTCCCTGTTTGTTTATGTACCATATAACAGTGGTGTTGTCTGTCTTTATTAGCAGTTGACCTTGCTGAAGAAATTTTCCGAAGGCCTCGATTGCATGAATCACAGCCAACATCTCTTTTTGATTGATGTGTAGATGCACTTCCCGGGTTGTCCATTGCCCTTGAATGCATCTGCCCTCCATGTGCACCCCCCATCCATGATCTGAGGCGTCTGTTGTAATGGTTTGGCTTGTTTGAGGTTTGTTGAAAGGCATGCCTTTGTTTAGCTGGCTTGCTTGTGCCCACCACAAAAATTCCTTTTGTAGACATGGAATGAGTCTACAAAAGGTTGTGGCTAAGTTGTGGCTGTGTTGAGACCATAAACTTTTTAGGTACCATTGTATTTTTCTCATGTGTAGTCTTGCCAGTGGAATCAGAAGAATGCAAGATGCCATGAAACCCCAGAGCCTGCAGGATTTTCCTTGCAGTCATCTGGGTGAGCTTTGCTAGGCTTTTGAAGTAATGTGGTAATTGTTCTTGTTTTTCTTCTGTGAGAAAAGCCATTTGTGAGTTTGTGTCCAGTTTGGCTCCTAGAAAAATTATTTGTTGGGATGGCAGTAGTCTTGATTTTTGAATGTTGACTGTGTATCCCAAAGCCTGTAGCAAGTGAATGACATAGTTCAAGTTTCTTATCAAGGCTTGCTTGCTGTCCGCTTGTATCAGGCAGTCGTCCAGGTAAGGGTATATTTGTATCCCCTGGAGTCTGCAGTGTGCAATTACTGATGCCAGGCATTTCGTGAATACTCTGGGCTCAGTAGATAAGCCAAAAGGCAATGCTGAGAATTGATAATGCTCTGACCCTGCAAGAAATCTGAGGTATCTTCTGCAACTGTGTCTGATTGGGACATGCAGGTATGCCTCCTTGAGGTCCAGAGTAACCAGCCAAGACCCCTTGCCCAGCATGGGAAGAAGTTGCTGTAACGTCAGCATTTTGAATTTTGGCACAATGAGAAAAGTGTTTAGAGCGGACAAGTCCAGTATAGGTCTCCATTGCTTTTCTTTTCTTGGAACAAGGAACAGTCTTGAATAGAATCCCTGGCCTTGTTCCTGAGGAGGAACCTTTTCTATTGCTTTGATTTGTAGCAGCTTTGAAACCTGTATGAGTGCCTCTGCCCTTTGATTTTGTGGCAGGTTTGGCATGCCTTGTCTTGTTGGTAAAGTATGGAAGTGGAACCTGTAACCTTTGTCTATTATGTCCAGAATCCATTTGTCCTTTATTAAAACGTGCCAATTTACTGAAAATAAGGATAATTTTCCGCCTAAAGGTGCTTCTCTATGAGCCTTGGTCGGCGGTGTCAAAGTCAAGTCATTGTGATTGTCCCTGTGGAGCAATAGAAGTCCCTGCGCCACTTCTCTGATTAGTCGGTTGCCATTGGCGGCCCCTGTAGGAGCCTCGGTATTGCCCTCTACCTCGAGCACGCCTGTTTTTTCCCCTTTGGAACTTGTCAGTGTCTGGAAAGGACCAATTCTTCGAAGGCCAATTCCTGCTGAACCTTGGTGGCTGAACCAGGAGGAAATCTTTGACTGTTTGTACTGATTTAGCCTTTTCCTCAATTGATTTCAACACATCCTGAGCATTAGCACCAAATAGCTTGTGTTTTTCCAGAGGTGCATCTAGAAGCTTTACTTTAACATGATCTGGCAATGCCTGTTCTTTCAACCAAGCATGTCTACGAATGACAGCCCCTGTCATAGCTGCCCTACATGAAGCTTCCAATGCATCATAACCACACTGTAGAAAATGCTTGCTAACCTGCTGAGTATTATGAACCAAATCCTGCAAGGCCTTTCTATCTAAATGCTCAGGAGAGGCTAACTTTTTCTGCAAATCATCCATCAAGAAATCCTGATACTGAAACATGTGAAAAAGACAGTTAAGTGCCCTCATGGCAAGGGTGGTTGAGGTATAAACTTTTTTGCCCCACCTCTCCAGGGACCTAGATTCCCTGTCAGCGGGCAAAGGATTTTTGGCCGTGGAAGTGGCCACTCCCTTGGGCCCCTGGTAAATGGTCTCTAGGTCAACAGAGTGGGCCTTAAAGAGATGTTTATGAGTTTCAGGAACCCTGTAATATCTGTCTGGCTTGACAGGAGCAGGAGGAAGAGAATCAGGAGAAGCACTCGAGTCTGAGTACACATCATCCAATACATCTAACACAGGTGGAATAGCTAAAGGCCTGTGCTGGGGTAACTTAAGGAAAGTACGAAGCCTTTTCCTGGAGTCGGAGAAATCCTGGCCCTGCCAGTGAAAATGCTCTCTCATGGAGTGGAGAATTTCCCCGAAAGAATTATCCTCAGGAGGAGAGGCAGAGGGAATAGATTCATCAGCATCAGAATCCTCGTAGGCCTGGAAGGATTCTTCCTGGGAATCTGAATGACCTGAGTCACCAGAGGCTTCATCTGAGGAAAAGGCATCTGTCTGCTCAACCCTAGACCTTTTGTCTGCAGGCGGCTGAGAACCCCTGTCTGGATAAGCCTGAGAGCCTCTGAGTAATGAAATAAGATCTGCAGCTAAAGTCAAGATCTGTTTATCAGAAGTGGGACCCTGAGAAAAAGATTTAGGAGGGAGAGACTTAGCCTGGTTGGCAGCCTTAGCACATGTGTAGGCCTTGATGGACATAAACACCGGAGGCCTAGCTGCCCCACGTGCAGGAGTAACTTTGTCCACCGGTATGCTGTCAGGAAAAACTTGGGTTTCGGTTTCAGGAGGAAAATCAACAACCGGCACCGGGGAAGCCTCCGGGACCGAAGTGTGTGGTAAAGCGGTGTCGTTGGTCTGGAGCGGTTGAATTACCGGCTCCGAGGAGACCGATGCACTCGCGGTAGGTTTTGGCGTGGTGTCGGTGAAAGTCGTGGGCTGAGAATGTCGGTCCCGGTCCTTCCGTTTTTTGGAAATAAGTGATGTCGGTTGTTCCGACGGCATGATATAGGAGTAATTTTCCCCAAAAAAGTCTACAGCAAATTCTGCCCGGCGCCTGAGAGTGCGCTTATTGAAGCAAGCACAGGCCGAGACATCGTGGTCTGGGCCAAGGCAGGGAAGGCAGTAAGAATGGAAGTCCTTATGAGGTATTTGTTTACCACAAGACAAACAATTATTAACTTTTGCAGTTTTATCTGACATCGGCTGAGGCAAGAAAAGGTTCCCCAACGGGGTACTTAGCTTTTTGAAAACACAGGAGCTGACCGACCGGCACTTGCGAACTGCTTCTGCTTCGGGCACCGCGCGGTAAGAAAGACGATGGCGTCGACTGATGCTTTTATACCCCAGTCGCTCTGACGTCGGGGAAGAGGCGACATCAGCCGACCCCGGACCCGGACTTTGGAATCCGGCCGACCGAAGGGCTGCCTGAGGCAGGACAACCCATATGTAAGGACTGCAGTTGCATTCTTGAAGGACATCTCTAAAATCCTGTCAGAAAGACTTGAATAAAAGCACACTGATGGAAAGAGAGTCAGGTATGTTGTCACAATAGCACATACGTAACATCTCCTGCCTGTTTAAAACACTTCCCAACACAAAATGCTCTTATAAAAATAGTAAAGTTTACATAAGCAGTTACATTTTACACAAAAATTGCCCCAAATACATATATTAGTTCAGTGCTAAAACCAATGGTCCCTAACAGGAAAAGGCTACCAAGTTTCTTAAGGGAGAAATATCATTAAAAGTTTACTAAAAGAGCAACAATTCTATGTGGAAGTGTTCCCCAACAGAACAAATCTGGAAGAAACTAAGCTAGAAACTAACTGCTGTTGCTGTGAATCCTCTGAACTGCCTTTTTCTTGAGTTGGCAAAAAAGTACTGAAGAGGTCTCTGTTCTGATTGCTGATTTCCCTCCGCAGGGCTGACCAATCAGCAGCCAGAGTGGAGGTGTGGGAGGGAGCCAGAACTTTGTGAAGCCATACATCTCAAGTGTACCTCATTATGAGGAATCTGCCTCATTTGGGGTCTTAAGTTCATGTTCCTCAAAGTTCCACATTGAGAGAGTCTGTCACACATTCAGTGTTAGGAATTTTTTTAAGTGAAATCCTTGGCAAATAGAAATTAATCATATTAATTCATTAAATGATCTTCTTTATAAGTAAAACTAGCATATTTTAACCATCCTATGACCTTCGTAGTTGAAGCTGTTAGTAAGCCATTAGTATGTGTTCCACATTTTTCCCATTTGTTCCACATTATGAAGGCGAGTGTTCCTCATTTTGGAGATGGAAGGTTGAGAGCTATGTGTGAAGCTGTCTGGCTGTGTCCTGGGTAGGACACAACCCATATAGCCTAAAGGCTGCCGCAGAAGACAGAATGATGAACATCTACAATTGTGGTATGATAACTTAAACAACTGTATTTTACTCAACATTCGATCACTGTTGCAGTAGCATTTAACTATATGGGATGATTGTAGACTAGATCTAACAAACACTGTTTTGACTCTGGAAAAAGAAAACATTTTGCTGTGCTTTGCAAAAGTATGCACTGATGACCAAATTGCTACCTCTAGAGACTACCCCTTTTTAAGAGGCAGCAGAAGATGCCAAAGCCCTGATGGACTGAACCGTAACAATCATTGGGGGGGGTCCCATGATGAGATTAACAAAATTGAATAGCCTGACAAACCAGGAAATGGTTTGCTTGGAAATTGTCCTATTTTTGCAACAAAGGAAATAAAACTTGAAACATCTTTCTGAAATCTTTAATCTTGTCATGGTAGCACCAGAGTTGCCTGTGGAAATTCAAGTATGAATTCTCTTCTTACCACTTTTGGGTTCAGAGAAAAACACAAGGAGACAAAGAGTTTAGTTTAAAGTAAACTCAGAACCAAGTCTGGGCATAAAGATAGGGTTGGTTCCAAGACTCACTCTGTCCTTATGGAAAATCAAAAAGGGATGAGAGGACACAAGGGCCCGAAACTCAGATACATGTCTAGCCTAAGTCAAAGAAATCAGTAAAGCTATCTTCCAAGTAAGAAATTTCTGAGAAGAACTGGCTTCAGGTTCAAAGAGATATAATTTAGTGTTAGAGAAGCTATCTTTAAGCTCGCAGGATGAAGCCACCCATTTTCTAGGTGCTCTAATATGTAAAACCCCTTTCAAGAACTGTTTGACTTGGAATAAAGAGGAAAAGGAGAATTTAATGGGAGACTAGCACAAATTGTCATAAGGTGCACTTTTATAGAACAGTAGGACAGGCCTGACTTGAAAAATTTACACAGGTACTAGAGAACAAACTGAGCCCTGCATGGGATGGATCCTAGATTCTTTAATATGAAACCAACTAGAAAATCTTTTCCATTGGCTAAATCACTTCCTAGCTTTCTTTAATACCCTTTTACACATTCCTATGAAAACAAGTGCTTAAATTGGATCAAAAATCATAATCATCCAAACAATCAAGAGGCTCAGAATGATGGTGAGGATAAGAAATTTCTTGCCCTGTGTGAGTAGGACCACACTATGATGAAGTTTTGGATAAATAATCCTGGTCAGGTGGCATGAGAAAGGAGAACCAATGTTGATTGGGCCAAAAGGGGATTACTGGAAGTATCTTTGAAGAGCCCTCCTTTATATTAAGACTAGTTATCAGAGAAAAGTAGGGGAGGCAAAAAGGAACTTTCCTGTCCATGAGAAAGAAAAGACATCTGTTCACAGGCCTTTTTGCAAGGTATCCAGGCACAGAACAGTTGTAATGGTCTACTAACTGTTCACTGTCCATCCACATCACCACTAAATTACACTGTCTAAACCAGTGATGTCCTACATCTAGCTCCTTGGTTTCTGCTTTCAGTAGCAAACAAAACCGCTTTTACTTTGTTTCAATGCTAATGGCTAAGCAAAGCAATAAACAGATTGCTTTCCGAAATAAAGGCAGTCCCAGGTTGGGTAAGCTCCCCTACGCTCAGCATCGCTTTCCTAACACCAATTCCCACTCACCCCACCTTACTCAAGCATTACACTACATGTTTCCACCTATCACATGTGACACCCAATCCCCAAACCTCTCCAAACAATTTTTCTACAATAATAGAATCACTTTTCTTTCTAGTCACCTATTCTCAACCTCCATCTAACATTTAGCATCATTTAAAACACCCTTTCCCCATTCCATACTGCTCTGTAATTACTCTTCTTTCTGGGATCCCTCCAAAAGTATATCAAAGAAAATCCTTAGCAAAACTCCCTCCATTCATTCTGCCAATCACTCCTCATATAATACAGACTAATTATATTCATTTCTATTATCACCACTATTAACAACGTTTCTAACATACTGCTACTTAGTGTACTCACTGCACTGACCCACCTATCTCTCCTATACTGATAATCACCCCTACTGACCCACATTTACCACACATTAACTCACTTTAGATCACCCCCAACATATCACCTTACCTTTACCATTCCACTTTCTCTGACTGCTTCAATTACAGATATATCAAGTCAACATCTTTGCCAACTAAAATTACAGTAAAACTTAAGCTAAAATGTACAGTAAATGGCTCTAAACTTTTATATACACAATTCCACCCAGAAACTCAGCGGTGATATTTGCCTGAACCTTGGCCCCACCAAACAGCAACCCAACCAACACAACTACAAATGCTTCTAGGGCTACTTCCCTATCTACCACTGAATCCAAACTCCTGCTTCTAAACAAGAACACTATAAATGATTTAACAAAATCCATGACTTTAGTGTATACCTAGCTACTTACTCTCTGATATACTAGCTACTGCTGACACCTGGTTAAAAAGATATTACAAGTCCCCCCCCACCCCTGAATTAATATACTCAGACTCAACATGCCATTATCTACAAAAAAAACGGTTAAGAATAACATCACTCCCCCTAAAGATCCCAAAATTTAAATGTTTAACTCCTATCACTTCTCAAAATCAACAATAGAACGTCTCTGTGTATCTCAGCTATATATATTCCACCTGGTAAAAACATTTCAACTACAGAAGATATCCTCCACTGGATATCCTATCATTATCAACAAGAAACTACTATACTAGGTGACCTTAAAGACTGGAAACTGATCAACAACTACACTTCTCCCTTAGAATTGAACATATACGGTTTTACACAGCTAATGAATTCCACCATTAAAATCAGTAAAAAGTCTAACAGACTTTCAACTTTAGACTGGATCTTTACCAACAAACCAAACACAATTCAAAGACTTGTATGACTGACAAATATAAGAGACCACCTCCCCATCTATGCAGTTAGAAACTACAGTGCAAATCCCAAAACAATTTATAATCAAAAATGTAAAACAAAATTTAACAAAAGATGCCTTTATCAATAATCTAACCCAATATAAAATGGAACTTGATGCCACCATCCCACATTTGAATGAAACCTTTATAACTATTTTAAACAGCCTAGTCCCTGTATGAACAAAAAGGATTCAATCAAACCCTGTACCGTGGCTAGCTAAGGAAACTAAAAACATCATGCTTCAAAGGGACAATTTATGGAAAGACTGGCATAGAAGCAGAACACAAAAATACAGTTAATACATACAGGAATCTCAGAAACCCTGCTAAGGGCTGCATTAAAAAAGAAAATTATTATACCAAACTCCAATGTAAAAAAATATTCAAAGACTGTTTTGGGTCATCACCAAACAAGTACATCCTGGCCAAACCACTACACCCTCCCCTACTTCAACACAAGTGATTCAATACCATCTCAATCCAACTCTTACTTTATACAGGCATTATTCTCTCAAATTAATACTAAATAACCCCCCAACCCTGCCCTAATCAGTCACATTCATTCTCCTTTCTCCCGTTTTCACTTCTACTGTAAGAAAACTTCTGAAACCAAAACCATACAATTTGGCTGCTGACCATCTCTCAACAAATACCCTATTATGTAATTTTATCTGATTCTCTCACTGAATAACACTACCCATTTGTTATAATGTTTGCTCTTCTAATCACTGAAAATATTCTATATGTAATTTTTCAATTGTCTGCCCATCTAATCTCTGTAAATAATTTATTTGTAATATGTGACATATTATGATGATTTGTTATTCCATGCAGCTTTTCTCCCCAGGCCTCCGCTGAAAATGGACATGCATCCAGTCGGACTATCCCGGTCAACAAATGTAAAATAAATAAAAATAAATATAGCTGATGCTAAGGCTTTTTCTAAACTGATACAGATAAAACAATCCATACCTATGAGAAGTCTCATCCATCTAGAAAAAAATCCTATATAATGCCACTCTACAAAGGTGGCAGAGTTTTTCAGCTATACATCTGCTGCCATCCCATTCCCGTCCACAATACTGGAAAAATGCATCCACTCTACATAATAAGTACAATAACTCTAATAACCTTACCTCCAAAACACAGCACGTTTTAGACCTCATCATAGTACTACTGCTGTTCTACTGCTGTTCTCTAGAAGTTCACCAGTATCACAAACCAACATAACAATGATGGCAACCTCGTATCGTCACTATTGTTAGATTTACCAAAAGCATCTGACACTATAGAGCCCATCAACATCTTCTTACTGAACCTTTTCCCTCACCCAATCCTCGCTTTTTCCTGGTTCCAGTTACCTGACTGATGGGCAACAAGCAGTCAAATGGAAATAAAGCCTCTCCTCCTATACCAATCATTGTTGGTGCCCCATTAGGATCAATATTAGGGCACCTCTTATTCATCATTTTTATAAACAAAGTACATACTCCCACCCCCTCGCTAGCATAGACCAATATGCCAGTAACTCAACCCTTATATGTGCAGCCTCATCTCTATCAAGTACTTTAGGACCCACCCCAAAATTCTTTCATGGGTATTGAAACTTGGCCAAAATATGCAATTATACTTTTAAATCCTAAAAGAAACAAAACGTATGCTATTCACTCAAACAATACCAAAATGAAACAGTCTTTCTAAACAGCCAGATTCAACTGCACAAAAACTCAAATCCTAACCCAAATAAAACTTCTGGGCATCATGCTTGATCACCTCAAATTTGAGCATACATTGCAAGACATTAAAAAAAAATCAGAAACTCTTCTCCCTGCATAGAACCAAACATTACCTGACAGGTGATGCAAAACAAACACCAGCATCTACCTTCCTTTCTTCATCCCTATTATATGCCTTGCCTATTCTTAAAAACCTAAATACTAAATTTAAAGCTAAACTCTCTGCCTGTTACAATAAAATAGTCAAATCTAAAAAAACTAAGGTCTGATTTTCTCAACTTCCATTGCCTGTATGACTCTGAGCAAGTCACTTAACCAGGCACTGTTTTTGAACTGAGACTAAAAAAGGTCCATGGTGATCTCAGCTCTACTCTGGAAAACAAAAATAAATAAATATATTTCCTGTCAACCTTACATATAGAATTCATAACTGCAGAGCCCTGGAGCAATTGAACTGGCTAGATCTAACCAACTATTTAAAGATCATGTACAATGTTTTTTTTTTTTTTTTAAACTATTTCTTCTTGCTCTGATTAGACTGTCGTCATGCAAAGTGAGCATTCTGATTATAAAACACAGATTTTACTTTAGACACTTCAGTGAAAAATACAGCTGTGTAAGTAAACTTACCATAAAAGTAGATGTTCGAATGGTCACTGTTGCAGTAGCCTTAATTGTATGGGTTACATCCTACCAAGAATGCAACAGACGATAAACATCCAAGGGATCAGGACACCTCCAAACTGTCTGGCACTCTAGCTGAGCTGATTAAAACACAAGCTTCAGAGCTTTCCTGCCAACAGACATAGGGTGGGTGAGCTCTGAATGGACAAGGTTAGGAAACACAAAAAAATAAATTACCACACCCAGCATAAACACACTAAAAAACAAGGAGTGGAGTGCGGCGGGTTAGGGAGCGGCTACTGCAGTAGTGAACATTCGAACACCTACTGTTATGGTAAGTTTACTTACACAAACTGTACTATGTTCATCATATACATTTTTTACACATCTTTATTAAATCATTTATGACATATGCAAGCATGTATTTTTATAAATGAAAACGAATCATACTGACATGTTTTCAGTTGCAAACTACATCACTTATAATCTGAAGAGCCACTGTCATTCAAACATTACCAAGTTCATTAAATTCCCGTCTTCCCTTAAACCTCATTCCAATTCCAAAACATTACTCTGCATGTATTGCTCCCACAATTCCCATTTTCTTCTATGTAATTTGCTCACACCGTTTTCTAAAAAGATCCCAGTTGTTTTAAGTCTGTCAACTCATTACACTTCCAAAAATGTTTCAAATTACCTCTTTCTTCCCCATCATACCTCCAAAATTTGCAATCTACCTGAGAAAAAATTCTTTGGAGTCTGCTTGAGGTATAAAAATACCTACGCAAACATTTCCAAGCCAAGATCCTAAATCTTCTAGGCTTTGATGCATATGTGTATATATTCCCCTCCTTCACAAAGTCGAACGGCCACAATCTCGAAATGCATATGGGTGAGACCATATTCTCAAAATTATGGAAGCTCGAATGTGTGAATGGGGAATGGCATACAGCACAGAACGGGAGATTTCCCTTTCTGCGCTGTAGTGCGATCTTGGAGTTGGAATAAATAAGTAGTGGGGGATGCAGAAACACTTTTTTGTGTTATATTCTTGTTTTTGTAGTTCCCTTTCACAAAGTCGATCTTCAGGAATTCGAGCATATGGCGTCGGCCATATGCATTTCGAGTTTCTGAATGTCCGACTTTGTGAAGGGGAACCATATATACATATACATACATACATATATATATATATATATATATATATATATACATATATATATATATATATATATACATACATATATATATATATACATACATATATATATATATATATATACATATATATATATATATATATATACATATATATATATAAATATATATATATACATACACATATATATACATACATATATATATATATATATATATATATACATATACATATATATATATATATATATATATACATATATATATATATATATATACATACATATATATATATATATATATATACATATATATATATATATATATACATATATATATATATATATATATATATATATATATATATATATATATATATATATATATATATATATATATATATATATATATATATATATATATATATATATATATATATATATATATATATATATATATATATATATATATATATATATATATATATATATATATATATATATACACACACATATATATATACACATACATACACACATTTTATATATATATATATATATATATATATATATATATATATATACATTCTTTATTTGTGAATTGCTTATCCAATCACTCTTCCCAATCCATTCTAACTTTCTCAATATTTTCCTACAGTTATCATGCAATATTTTATATGCCCTACTAATTATTCCTTTTTAACAGCAGCTTCTGTTCTACATTCTACAAAAAACTCTACCACTGCTGGTCTTTTGCTTAGGATCTCCCTATTTCTTTCTCTGCCTACACTCTTAATATCTATCCTTTATAACCAAGCCAATCTCTAGCCTGTTGTCCAAATTAATTCTTGGCCTCTTCTCATTCCTTTTCCCTCTCTAATTATTGGCTCCCAATAACTTGGTCCCTTTACCAGTTTTCTCTAGGAAATTCCAGCTTCCTCTTGCCTATTATCTGCACCCCTAATTACAGTCATCCCTTTCGGAACAATCTCCATTATCTGTACCTCTAATTACAGTAATTCCTTTCGGAAGAATCTCCTGTCTCCATCCCCATGTTGGATTTTTTCTTAGAATACTTACTGCTATTTTATGAATAAAATATTCTGCATTGTTATGGTTATTCTCCTTAAGGATCTGGATTAAACATTCCAGTCTCACCTTGTTTTGTGATCTCCCTCCTGGTTTCATCATCATCCCTTTCCACTTTGAGTTATAGTGTCCTGCTTGTGCTATGCATAGCAGCCTTAACTGTGCAACTGTAAAATACCCCTTCTAATCAAATAATTATGTAACACTTTGCTCTATCGGAATGATCAACTTACCCCACTTAACTGTTGCCCTCCCTTCCAGATAAAATGACTCAACTCTGTATTAATTCTTACTCACATCCTTTCCTCTGGTTGATAAAAATATGCCTGATCTGTGTATAAAAACTAAAGGGACTAATTGTTTTCACTGTGTAACTTGCTATCTATATCCATAAAACTGAGCTTCCAGTTTATCAGTTTTTGTTTTGTTTAGTCTCTTCTCACATATCCTCAGCCTCCATAACAGAATCCTTTTTAATCCATACTTTTATGTACTTCATTTTACCAAGTCCTCATAAATATGGGTACATAGTTTACAGCTATTGCCTTTGATTTATTTTCATTAATTTTGCATCCCAAAAAGACTTGAAACTGTTTCAGAATGTTTTAAGAGACTGAAATATCCTTTTCTGATTTTATCAGGTATAAAATATCGTCTACAAATAAAGCAGACTTTTCTTGACTAACATCCCAATTATATCCTTGAATATCTGAGTTGAATCCCATATGTTCTTTGCCAATGGATCTAAATATAATGCAAATAATAAAGGGGAAAGAGGACACTCATGTCTGATACCTCTGTCAGACAGGAATCATCCACTTTAGTTTTTGCCTCTGATTTCTCATATATCCTCCTAATCAACCTTAAAATTTTATCAGGGAATGCAAATGCTTCCATTGCCCTACTCATAAAATCCTGTTGAATGCTTTCTCTGCATCAAGACCCACCAACAATAGTGGTATTTTCTTGCATTTTGCTTCCCTCTGGATCATTATTGCTCTATTAATGTTGTCAAATGCTTGTCTCACCTTCAGAAAACCACAGTGGTCCATATCCATCAATTTTGGCATCATCTTTGCCATTTTTTAGCCATTACAGACAAACACTTTATACTATGTTCATCATCATACTGATCATAGCTGCAGTAGTCTTAGCTATATGATTATCCTAGGCTACAACATTTGGGAGGTGAAGAGAGTCCAGGAGCCCTTGAGAATGGTCTTTACAAAGTCTGATCTAGACCAAGAGGTGGAATCAAGCTTGTAGTGCTTTGTAAAGTATGTACAGAGAACAGAGTTTCAGCTTTCAGAATACTTGTAGAATTCAACCCTTTCCAAAAAGCCATAAATGAAGCCAAGACCCTGCCTGGAATAGTTTTGTTGTGGTGAGTATAGCAGATTTTAATAGCCTTAGATAACCATTTGGAAATCTGTTTTGACACAGGTTGTACCTTCTTTTTACCTTCACAAGAAATGAACAATTGATCCAATGATACAAAAGATTTCATTCTGACAAGGTAGCACCCAAGTTGTCTGTGGACATGCAAAGTATGGCATATCCTTTCTCCTTTATTTTAGGTTTCTGTAAAGAGAATGGGGACATGGATAGTTTGGCTTTAGGTAAACTCAGATACCACTTTAAAAAAAGGACTAATTCTCAAAGAAGCTCTGTCCCTGTAGAAAATGAGATCGAGTTGCAAACTGTTATAGTGAGTCAACACTGATACCCTTGCAGAGTTCAGATCAATCAGTAAAACTGTTTCCTATGTTAAGAGTATCTTAATCTGACAAAAAATTAAGATCCCAAGGGAGGGGGCACTGGTTTTCTTTCAGGCCTCTTATGGAAAACCTCTTTCAAAAATATTTTAACATGACAGTGCACTGAAAGAGGCGGATCCAAAGATATGTTGAAATGGCCGATAAACGAACATTGATAGAAATGTAAGAAAAGCCCCTGGATATTAACTCACACAAATATTGTTTTTGGTTATGCTGTCCGCACTGACTAGAAAACCTTTCCCTTTTGCTAATATTTGAGTTTCTAATAGCAGGCTTTCTTGCCTACATTAGTATCTACTGTACGTCCTCAGTAAACAGATGCCTAAAGGGAATTAAGATCCTATTATCCATGCAATCCACTAAAGTTGACTGGTGTTAGGGTGTATCAAACACACCTGTTCTTGTGTGAGTAGATCCAGTTTGTGAGAAAGCTCATGGTAATTGCCCATAGCAATTTTCCAAAAAAAGTAGAACCATGGTTGCCTAGGCTAGAAGGGAGTTACTATAATGAACTTGGGGGATTCCCTCTGAACCTTCAGAAGTCCCCTGGATATTATGGAAAACATACAGTAAACATTCTTGTCCAACGCAAAAAAGCCATCTGTACTATGACATTCTTAGATCTGGATGCCATGCCCTTACTTATAAGCTGAGCCACATCAAAGGATTTCCTCACCACCATGAACACAGAGTGGTCAAAGTTCAGATTACTGTTTATCTGAGCAACCAGATCTTTCACCACTGGGTCCACTATTAGGGGGCTGCTATCAATGTTGCAATTTGCAGGGGTATTTCATTTCCCAAAGGGAATTATTATGCACTTCTTTGTACTTAGTTTGAGCCACGGCTCTGACAACAATCATTAGTCTATGTCAGTCCTTTCTGTAGGATATTAACATCGTTTGGAGAGCCAGTGATTGGGCCCAACTTGCAGTCATTAGCAAACTTAGTCAACCAAAGGGCACATCAACATTTGCCTTCACATCTGAGAAGTGTATCCCATATAGGAGAGGGCCCAGCATTGATCCATCTGGTACTCCACTAGTTACTGGTCTCTTGCTGGATGTGCCATAGCCATTTGGCAAGCCATCTGGTGATGTAGAGGTTTATGCCCAATTTTGTGAGTTTATCTATAATACCAGAGTGGGGTATTGTGTCAAATGCCTTGGCCAGGTCAAGGCTGTTGGTATGAATGGACTTAACTTCATCCATGGCCTTGGTGACCTCCTCAAATAAGTCCACCAGATTGAACAGGCAGGACATGAATTTCACAAAGCTGAACTTAGTTGGGTCTACAGCCTTGGATATTTCCTAAGTCAATAACCAGGTACATGATTATCTTTTCCATAGCTTGACATACGAGTCTAGTCAGACTTGTGGGATGGCAGTTTTCTGGGTCCGTTGATGTTCCCCCCCTTGTGCAGGGGGATGATTGTTGCTGTCCTCCACCCTAATGGGACAAAGCCCATCTGGAGATGGTGGTTAGTCTGCTAGGTCAATGTTTCATACTATTTAATAGGCACCCTGTGATTCTGTCAGGGCCCACTGATGCAGTGTTTCTAGCTTTGGAGAGCACAGTGATGACCTGTTCTTTAGTGATAGCAAAGGAATGGTAGGGGGTATTTCAACCGAGGGTTGTCATGAGGGTCTGCCATTGTCCTTCTCAGCTCGTCTGCCACACAGTTTTGCTCTGATGGAATGTCGGTTGTCTACAGAGAGAGACTGTGCTGTGAAGCTATATCCCAACCTAAAATGCTAGTCTGCAGAGGGGGTATGGCCTTGTTCCCCCTTCCATGATTATGTACCACATGACTGTGGTATTGCCTGTAACTTGGAGACTAGTTCTAGATCTTACCCATGGTAAACAACTATTAGCATTACATCTATATTACTATATTGTATGCCAATCAATTATACACTTTACAATTTTATTCCATCCTAATTTGCTTTCAACTTGAATATAAACTGCATTTACTTGCTGATTTACTGTCTGAGTGATTATACTGCATTTGTGTGTTGAAATCTGCTATACACTACAGAAATCTCCTATCCACTACAAACTGTTTTTACTAACACTTACATAATTAGAATGCTAAGTAAAAAACATAAAATCGGTAAGAAACTGGACAGCTGCTTAACCTCTGGATACAAACAGAAGTTTATCATACTTAAGCATAGCTCCACTGAAAAAACTATTTTATAATTAAAAAGACCACTTTCATAATGAGAATATACTGTAATTACAGCAAAAAGAAATGGTAACAAAAATCTTTGCACATGACCTTTAACATACCCAGAACTTAATGCACACAATCTTATACCTGCACCAGAAAAATGCCCAGCACTAAGATACCTCACAGCATTATTCTCCAGTTAGAGACCTTCGCTCATGTAATAAACTCATAGTAATCACAAAAAAAGATCTAATAACTGAAGTAGCAGCCCCATTACATATCTAAACTCTGGAACACCATCGTAACACACCTAATACCGACCATGACCAAGTTTAGATCCCAAGAGTCACCTGATATAGGGATCTAAACTTAGTCAGCGACTCAGACAAAATATGATGGAGAGACAGATATGCATCTCCAAGATTGCCCCCTCTTTGGAACAGGCTTCATATTCACATTAAGCAGAGTCCTTCCATGGCCCTCTTCAAATGCAGCTTGGATCAATGGATGGGGAATCGCAAATTCACACCTGGGGTAGTGCCCATGTCCCTTATGGACAGGAACAATCTGTAAGATACTTAATGCACAGGCACAAATTCATGCCATGCTCTTGCCTCTAGAGGCCATATATTGGGTAAAATTGTGTTATATTAGCTAGGCTTGTAAGGGCCCTTAAGCCATTACCTTACTCATCTCCTATGAACCTATACTACTAGAGTATGTAACTGGGTTGGGTTGCATGACAAGGCTTAAAAAAAGACCTTGGTGGTAGTTAGCCTAGTATATACCTATGATTCAATGAAACATTCCACCTTCAAGACCTTTATGTACTTGCATTATCGCTAGATCCTTGTTGTCATCTTCCATCTGTCAGAACTCATGGGTATGTCATATCTGACACTGGCAATTTTTAGACTTTGGATCGAAGGCTCAGCTCCTCCCCCTACCCATAATCAATCACACAACATCCTAACAGTTCCTCAGAACACGTTTGCCCTCCTACACAGACAGATCCACCAGCAAGGAGAAACAGAAAATGACAACAAAATGCAGTCAAGGACTGTCAGTCAGACAAGGCCTCAGAGACAGGTCTAGTATGGTCAATCGAGAGCTTAAGATGGTGACAATTTGGAAGGGGGGCAGGAGAAGGGAAGGTTAAGATGGATGGAAGAAGACAACAGATCTAACTTTATGGTAAGTACATAACCTTCATATCCGATGTTGCCTTTTTCATCCATCTCAACTCATGGGACTGAGTCCTTAACTACCACAAACCCTGGGAGGACTCATGGAAGGATATTCACAAAGTGGAGATAAACAAAGTCTTAGATCTAGACTGCAGGGGCAGCTTACAATTCGAGACAAATGTGTGGATCGTTGATCAAATAGTCTCAGCACAAGTATCACAACAGCAACTCTTGAAAAGAAAGTTGCAGAGGTTGCTACTGCTCTTGTTGAATGTGCTGGTTAGGTTGTTGGCACCAACTAGAAAGTCTCTTGGCTCTACAGATAAATGTGATAAAGTCAGCAGCCATCTGAACAATGGGACCTTGGAGACATTAGTCTCTAGTTTAGTTTTAGCAAAGGAGACGAAGTAGGTTGGATTTCTTGAAATCCTTCATACAATGCAAGGGCTGTAGAAACGTTAATATCCTAAGCTGGAACAGGATCCCCTTAAAGGAGGATGCATAAGAAAAGTACCTTTAAAAAAGGCCTTAAAAAGCTTTAGAGATTATTTACTTATTTATTTATTTTACATTTGTTGACCGGGAGAGTCCAACTGGATTACAAGTCCATTTTCAATGGAGGCCCGGGGAGAAAAGCTCCAAGAGAATAATTTGTTTTACAAAACATAGTTTTAAGGACAGACTTTTGTCATACAATTTCCATAGAAGAGACTGACACACACATCAACTAACAGATAGGATACATTCGTTCTCTACAATATATTAATTTTTAGAAGATATTCCTAAGTTTAGGATTCCTGTGATAGATCTACTATCAGTGTAAAAGCAGAGATACGTAGAATAAGGCTGAGAGAGAGCAGATGATGCTCGCTATAGTTCAGAAGGATAAATTTATTCACTATATGTCTTTGCCTGGTTTTAGTTGCTTATGGAGAGCTCAACATTGCTGGGGTAGTTTTCCCTAAGTCCTGGAGAGATGGGATAAGCAGTAGATTAACAGTCCTAAGTGGGTACAGTACTATGATTGGGTGGCTTAGCAGAGTTACTTAAGTTAGGTGAAGTGTTCTAATGAGACATTAGCCAGGGGTGATACAGGAGCACAGTTGATTATTCAAAATGTAAGTTTTAACAAGTTTCTTGAACTGTGATGGGGATTTGTTGTCAGTTATGTGGGCAGGAAGGGATGCGAGATGCAATAGAGGTTCTGCACTTCACCTACATGAACATTTGAAATAGCTGCCAGCTCAACTTTAATGAAGTAGTAGTTAGCTCCTTATGAAGCGAGTCCACAAGAAAGTCTAGAAATGATAACAGATCAGAAAAGGGTTCAATGCCTTTAGCCAAAACCCAGATAAAAAATCTCTGACTTGCTTCTATAAACTTTCTTGTTGGAAGGATTCTGAGATGAGGATAAAATGTGAACAACACTGGACGAAATCCTGGAATTTCTGGCCATTATTGGAAGTGGAGAAACTAAGTGGTCAGACTCAGGTATTTGATGCCCGGGACAATCTTGCCGCAAAAGTGAGAGATCAGTTCCAGAAGGGGATTCAACACCAATGCCCAGGATTAGGTAAACCAGATGAGGCCACAGGAGCCATACCCGTAGATGCCAAAAGGGGACAATAATAATTAAATTTATCTTTCACCATGCTCCTTTCTGAAGAAATTTGGTTATCAGTGGAGTTGGAGGGTACAGAGAAGACTTAAGGGTCAATTGTGGACCAAAACATCCTTAGGGACTGCCATCCTTGGGGAACTAAAGCAAAATTGCAGTTTCATTTGGTGTTGGAGAAGGTTGTAAAAATGTCAAAGCAAAGCTGCCGCCCCCAACCCCCTCCCCCCCGTGGCTGAAGATCACGATAGCCACTGTCTGACTGATTTTTCTGCTGCACAAGTGGTTCCTCAATCTGCTCAACCTGTCCACTGACAACCGGGATTTCCCTAGGATATGCATTGTCCACTGCCAGGCCCTTATGGCCTTGTGACATAAATGGAAAATGCAGGTTCCTGCTTGTATGTTGAGATTCCAGACCACAGACATGCTGTCTGCCTAGGTAGTGATCATAGCTATGGGAAGGGAGCCTTGAAAGGTCTGCAATACGAACAAGACTGTCCTCACCTCCAGTGCATTGATGCTAATGTTGGCCTATGTCAGGGACCACTTGGACAGTCTTCCTTTGAAATGCCCCACCAACCCAGCAGGTGTGTGTTCACTGTCTGTGGCTTTGGGGGACGGGAGAATGAAAGGATGGTCTAAAGATACCAAAGGAGAATTTAGCCACCAAGTAATATGTTGTTTGCAAATTCCAGTAAGTCTGACAGGACAGTACATTGGAAGAAGAATAGACCACTGAGTGGACAGGGTCCACTATAATATCCTTATGTGGGATCTGTTTTGAGGGACAAGAGTGATGCATGCTGCCATAGAGCCCAAGAGATGGAAGATGGATCACGCAGGAAGACTTTGATGAGACAGGAGCTGTGAAACTTGTTGGCGCACAGAGCGATTATCCTTGACACATGATGTCTAGGTGCCATCTTGTGAATTCTATAGTGTGTACTACTGTGAACTTGGACTTGTTTGGGTTGATCATGATGCCTAGCTCTGAGCACAATTGGAGCAAGAAGTCCCTTGCTTGGATTATCAGAGCCCTTGTGGAAGCAGATATGAGCCAGTCACCTAGGTAAGGAAAGGCACACAACCCCCTACAGCCTAAGATGTGCTGCTACCACTGCTATGCACTTGGTGAACACCTGGGGGCCTGTGGTGAGTGTGAACAGTAGTGCTCTTAAATAAAAATAATTGGTTCCAAGTCAAAAGTGAAGGAAAGTACAGTTGTGTACACTTACCATAAATGTAGAAGTTTGAGTGTATTCACTGTTGCAATCATCACACTTGGGTTATTTGTCTGCAGGTAGCCCTCAGTTGGCCCGAATACCAGAGACTTAGTATTTCTGCTTCGGCTGCTGTCACTCCAGGACTGATGTCAGGTCGTCAGGGGTATAAAAACAGGCAGCCAACGCCATTACATCAGTTTTTCTTGCCCCAAATGTCAGGAGCCCCCCCCAATACAGAAACTAAGCTATGGTGGGAAAAACACCACCAGTAAAAAGTAAATACCAATACCCTTGTAAGGGGTGAGTAATAGACACAAAGAGGAGAGAGGGAGAGAATGGGGCTGGAGGGAGGGAAACCAGGACTGCAACAGTGAATACACTCAAACATCTACATTTATGTTAAGTGTACACAAAGTACAGTTGTGTACACTTACCATAAATGTAGATGTTAGAGTGTATTCACTGTTGCAGTCATTACATTTGAGTAATCCTGCTGGCAGGTTGCCCTCAGTCGGCCTGAATTCCAAAGTCCTGGGTCCTGCGTCGGCTGCGGTCGCCCCCTTCCCTGACGTCAGGTCGTCAGAAGTATAAAAGATGAGGCCGATGCCATTTTCTTTAGTTTTTCTTGCCCCAGATGTCAGGTGGCCCCTAAAAGGGTAGCCAAAATTTATATACATATAAATACATGCAGCACTATAAACTTTACCTTTATCTACAAGCAAATACACCACATAGGTTGCATAAATCAGAGAAGGAAAGATAGGTTCCATCAGAAGAAAGGGGGATGGCAAGTGGGTAACCTGGACTGCAACAGTGAATACACTCGAACATCTACATTTATGGTAAGTGTACACAACTCTACTATGTTCTTAGTGTTTCACTGTTGTAGTCATTACATTTGGGTAGAGTCCCAAAGCTATGGACGGGAGGCTGGAGCTAAACAGCATTAGGAGCGGCTATGAGGCCCTGCAGAACTGCAGTGGCAAAGCCTGCCCTGGATTTCGAGTAGAGTGGCAGATGACAGTGCTTTGTAAAGATGTGCACTGAACTCCAAGTAGCAGCCTCTAAAATGTCCTTGGTTGGTACTCCCCTGAGAAAGGCTGCTGAAGTGGCTGCAGCTCTGGTTGAATACGGCCTAATGCCCTTAGGCACCGGCTTGCCATGGTGCAAGTAGCAGGAACGAATGCAGTGGCCTATCCACTTTGAAATAGTCTGCTTTGAGATAGCCTTTCCTTGTGATCCTGCAGCATATGCCACTAGTAACTGCTCTGTCTTTCTGAAAACTTTGGTTCTGTCCAAGTAGAATCTAAGCTGTCTGGGTACGTCCAAAGAATACAGAATTCTCTCCCTCTTGTTCTGTGGATTTGGATAAAAAGCTGGCAGATGAATAGTTTGGTTAAGAGCCACATTAGACACCACCTTAGGCATAAATGTTGGGTTTGTCCTCAGAGAGACCCTGGCTGGATAAAAAATGATAAAAGGTTCCACAGCCATGAGTGCCTGTAGCTGAAACTCATCTTGCAAAAGTTATTGCTAGGAGCAGAGCTGTTTTCCAAGATAAAAACTTTATATCAGCAGTAGCAGCTGGCTCAAAAGGAGGCAGGGTGAGTTTTTCCAAGACATAGTTGAGGTCCCATGCAGGCATTGGTGATCTCTTTGGAGGCCTTACATTTTTGACTCCTCTGAGGTACTGTTTTAATAAGGGATGAGAAAAGATTGGTTGCCCTGTATTGTAATGAGCCGAAATGGCAGAGGCTTGAATTTTAATAGATGAAAAGATAGGCCTTTGTCCAGCATCTCAGTTAAGTATTGCAAAATCTGAGGAATATTTGGCACAGCTGTATCAGTTCCTTGTGCCTGGTTCCAAGCACAGAATCTCTTCCATTTTCTAGCATAAGATTTTCTAGTACTATGCCTTCTGGCCTTCAAAATGACATCCATTTACTGAGAGGTGTGTTTTGTATGACTACATTATCCACCATGCTGCCAGGTTTAAAGCCCTGAGTTGGCTGTGCAGGATCTGATTGTTTTGCTGGGACAGTAGATGAGATATTTGAGTTAAGGTCCAAGCTGGGCATTGAGACAAGTTCTTTAGGATTGGAAACCAGTACTGGTGGGGCCAGTCTGGGGCAATCAGTATCATTTTAGGCTTCTCCTGTCTGACCTTTAGGAGTACCTTGGGGAGGAGAGGCAGTGGGGGAAAGGCATATAATGATAGGTTTTTCCAGCTGAAAGATAGGGCATCTACTTTCCATGCTTGTCTGTGATAAATCCGTGTGCAGAATCTTTTTAGTTGGTAGTTGTGAGGGGAGGCAAATAGATCTATGTCCGGGCATCTCCATTTCCTTGTTATCATGCTGAAGACTTGTGGATCCAGCTGCCACTCGTGGGAATCCATGAGGTTTCTGCTTAGTTCGTCTGCCACAGTATTTTTCCTTCCTGGCAGGAATTGTGCCTGCAGATGTACTTGGTAAGTTAATGCTGTGTCCCACAAAGTCATGGCTAGTCTGCAAAGGGGGTAAGAATGTGTGCCCCCCTGCTTGACCGTGGAATTGTCTGTCTTTATCAGTAGTTGTCCCAGATGAAGTAGGTCCTTGAAGGCTGTCAGGGCATTCTGAACAGCTAGCATCTCTTTTTGATTGATATGTAGATGCATTTGAGTTGAGGACCATGTACCCTGAATGCATCCTCCTGCCATGTGGGCCTCCCAGGCATAATCTGATGCATCCGTTGTTAGTGTCTGCCTGGCTGGGGGTAATGTGAATGGCTGCCCCTGGTTTTGGTGACAAGCCTTTGCCCACCATCGAATCTCCTGTTGTAGGCAGGGAATGAGAGTAATCATGGTTTCCAGGCTGTGTCAATGTTGAGTCCAAACACTTTTTAGGTAGCATTGAAGTTTTCCTCATGTGCAGTCTTGCATATGGAATTAGTAGGATGCAGGATGCCATGAAGCCCAAAGCCTGCAGAATTCTTCTTGCAGATAACTGAGCCTTTGTTGCCAACATTTTGAAATAGGTAGTCAGTTGCCTTTGTTTGTCTGGCGTGAGATAAGCCACCTGGGCGGTTGTATTTAAGCTTGCACTCAGGAACATTATCTCTTTGAGAGGGTACTAGTTTTGATTTCTTTTCGTTGTCTGTGTACCCTAGGCATGTTAGAAGTCTTTTCACAAACGCCAGATGCTGTAGAAGAATGTTCTTGTTCTCTGCTTGAATTAGACAGTCGTCCAAGTAAGGATATATTTGTGTTTCTCTTTGTCTGCAGAATGCAATTACTGGTGCCAGGCACTTTGTAAAGACCCTGGGCACAGTAGATAAGCCAAAGGGCAGTGCAGAGAATTGGTAATGCATTGAGCCAGTCTTGAATCTGAGGTATCTTCTGCATAATTGTCTGACTGGGGCATGCAGGTATGCCTCTTTTAGGTCTAAAGTTACCAGCCAGGCGTTCTTGCCCAGCATGGGCAGAAGCTGCTGCAAAGTCATCAGCTTGAATTTTGGTATATCCAGGAATGTGTTCATAATAGATAGGTCCAGTATTGGTCTCCAGGTCTTGTCCTTT
Organism: Protopterus annectens; assembly: GCF_019279795.1. Lineage (NCBI taxonomy): Eukaryota > Metazoa > Chordata > Ceratodontiformes > Protopteridae > Protopterus > Protopterus annectens. The sequence continues at coordinate 7,748,963 of NC_056731.1, forward strand.
CCAGGTACCAAGAACAGTCTTGAGTAAAATCCTTGTCCCTGCTCTTGCTCTGGTACTTGTTGAATGGCCCCCATATCCATGAGGGATGAGACTTGTTTTTGTGCCTCTGCCCATTGATTTTTTGTCAGATCTGGCCAGCCGTTTGCCTTTGGCAGGGTATGGAAATGGAACTTGTACCCTTGTGACATATTTAGAACCCACTTGTCTTGGGTTATAATGTGCCAATTTTGAGAAAAAAGTGCTAATTTTCCCCCTAAGGGTGCTGCCAGGAGATAAGTGCTTGGTGCAGGCAGGGGGAAGTCATTGGGACTGTTTCCTGTATGGTTTTGATTTATCTTCTCCAACTTTGGAGGTAGAAGCACCCCATTGCTTTGACCTGTAGGAACCTTGCACCTGGGATCTGCCTCTAGGGCGTCTGATTCTGCCCCTTAGAGGTCTGTCTGACGCAGGAAAGGACCAATTCTTTGTAGGCCAGTGTCTACTAAACCTAGGTGGCTGTACTTGTAAAAAATCTTTGACAGTTTGCATAGATTTAGCTTTGTCCTCCATTTTCTTTAACACCTCCTCTGCCTTAACACCAAACAAAGTATCATGCTGTAAAGGTGCATCTAATAATTTAACTTTGACATGATCAGACAGATTTTGTTCCTTTAACCAAGCATGCCTACAGAACCTCTAACTGCGGCCCTGCAGGAGGCCTCCAAAGAATCAAAACCACATTGCAAAGTATGCTTTCCAACTTGTTCTGCTGCATGCAATAAATCCTGCATTTCCTTGTTTTCTGCACATTCAGAGTTTAATAACATTTTCTGTTTAAGCAATGACATGTTGCTGATATTTGAGCATATGAAACTGACAGTTTAAGGCCCTTATAGCCAAGGTAGCAGATGTGTAAACTTTTTTCCCCATCTGTCCAGTGCCCTAGAATCTCTGTCAGAGGGGGTAGGGTTTTTTTGCAGTGGAAGCCTCAACTCCTTTAGGACCCTGTGAAACAGTTTCTGGGTCTGCAGCAGGGTTTTTAAAAAGGAATTTATGAGAGTCAGGAACCCTGTAATATCTGTCAGGCTTAACAGGAGCTGGAGGTAAGGAGTCAGGGGTAAGACTAGACTCCGAAAACACATCATCTATAATATGTTAAAACACTAAGCACGAAGAGATGGAGCCACGAGTAACTTACTGATGGTATAAAAACCTTATAATGGTTTATATTAAACTGAACACAATTTTATTAGCGTTTTCGGAAGCGACAGTACGTTTCCTTCTTCAGATTTACAGACTAAGACACTAACCAGCAACCAAAAGCCATTTTTAAACCGATAAAACATCATGTGATACAAATTACGCTATACAACTACTTATACTTAATTAACTAGTTTGTATTCAAAATTGGTATTAACCATCTTATAAAAATGTATGTTATAAAAATCTTATAATGATTTATGATGTTTAGCATTCTCATAATAAAATTACGAAATTCCATTGTAAAATAAACATTTAAAACACATTTAAAAATTAAAAATAATGCAAAACAATGCATTATAGGCTAAATAAACGACATAAACCGATAATCCTAGATGCTGCAGGACTAAACAATTTAAGAACAGTATATACTTGTGAACTTAAACTTAAAGCCTCAAGGACTAAACACTCTTAACATATTCAGAATGCAAATTCAGTGCCCATTAATAGACCACTTAGTTGATAAATAACAAAAAAATACATGTTATAAGATGATATAATATATAAATATATTTTTTGAGCAGTTAATTATCTTTTTAAGGCCAGCTTTTTTAAAATGCTTGCAATACAAAGCTGCTCATTGAGGCCTGGAGGAAATGAGGCCGCAGTTCTAATCTGCCAACATAATTCCTCTACTTCCAAATGTGTTTGCCATGGTCCTATATAAGGGGTGTCCTCAACCTGTTTAAGTACTGTGAACCTAAACTGGTGACTTGGATGCTCAATAATGTGGTTAGCCAACGCGTTATTTGTATCTCTCCTTGAGATGGCATAGGAATGCTCATAAATGCGCTGTTTTAATTTGCGCTCAGTCTTTCCTATATAAAACGCGTGGCATACTGTGCATGTTGCCACATAAACTATTGCTTTAGTATTGCAATTGTATCTACCCCTTACCTTGTATTCAATTCTACTAACAAGAACTGTAGTTCCTTCCTTAATAAATTTACATTGTGCACAGAAACCACATTTCCCCATACCTGACACCAATGTTCTCAACTTGGGTCTACCCGTTTCTAAGAGGGTTTTTAAATTGACCCCTCTTCTAAATGTAATAGCTGGTGGGGCACTAGAAATATTCTGAATCTTCCTATCATTTAAGAGCAGTTTCCAATTCTTGCATAATATTTCCCTAATAAAGTGATGGTCTATGGAGAAGGTGCACAAAAACCTAAGGTTGTTGTTAGATTGACTAATGCGAGGCATTTGTAACTCACTGCCCCCCCTCACATGCCTGATGAATCACTTGACCAGCCCGTAATATAGGACTAAAATGCCCTATTAGACGTTTATGTTTAACTTCTTTACTGATCTCTCTTGTTAGCTCATTGGGATAGCCCCTATTATGGAACATATTGGAGAGTTTCCTACATTCCTCAATAAAATCGTTGTCATCTGTTACCATTCTGGCCACCCGCACCATCTGCCCTTTTACAACTGCTTTCTTTTGATGGTGCGGGTGGCAACTAGAATAGTGTAGGAAACCATTCGAATATGTTGGTTTCCGATAAATGTTACTCTTAAATCTAGAATTAAGATTGTCCTTATACAATAAAATATCCAAAAAACTGATATGAGTATCACTAAAATCAAATGTAAACTCCAGAAAGTTCGTCAATCTGGAAATGGAGCTAATGAATTGGGGAATGTAGTCCGAGCTACCCTTCCAAAGGAAGAACATGTCGTCCTGGTACCTAGTGTACCAGGCGACGTGTTTCTGAAACATAGGGTCCTCGAATAAGAGTGTGTTCTCCCATTGGGCCAAAACACAATTAGCGTATGCCCCTCCACAGGGTGAACCCATGGCCACCCCTGATGTTTGTATAAAGGTACGGCCTTCAAACCTAAAAAAGTTAGATGAAAGAATTAACTCTAATAGTGTCTCAACAAGGTAAATGATTTTATCATTTACTTTTCTGGCCAGAAGGAACTCTCTAATCCACTCAAGTCCAATATTGTGTGGAATCACGGTGTAAAGATCCTTTATATCGACTGTGAGAAACACATAAGCCGGGTTGAATGGAATTTGGTTGATGGAACTATCTATAATATCTAACAGGTGGAATGGCTAGTGGCCTGTGTTGATGTAGTAAAAGGAAATCCCGGAGCCTCTTTTTAGATTCTGAAAAATCTTGGCTCTACCAGTGGAAATGCTCCCTCATGGTATGCAAGGTTTCCCCAAAAGACTAGTCCTCTGGAAGAGAAGCTGAAGGTATAGATTCTTCAGCATCAGAATCTTCATAGGGGGGAAGAGAATATTCCTGATCAGAAGAGGAATCAGAAGAAATAGAAACCTGATCTGAAGATTCAGAGTCAGTCTCTTGCCTAGGCCTCTTATCAGGAGGGGGACGGGAACCCCTGATCAAGGTAATTAAGTCTTTGGCCATTTTGAGCATCTGTGTTTTGGGCATAGAGGCTTGTCCACGTGGTTCTTGAGCTTGTTTCTTTGCTTTAGAAGGTGCTTTAGTCTTTTCCTTTGAAGCTGAGGTTGGTTTAATGTAAAGATGTTTAGGTCTGAATACACCCTCAGAAGCCGGTGCCTGCTTAGCGGCTCCGGACCCATCTGAAGGAATAGTATCCGAGGCTCCAATACCTTGAGTTTCCAGCGGCATGGCTGACTCCACGTGGGAATCTGTAGCGGCCTGCGACTCTAAAGTAGCAGGCGTCAGGGGCTGTGAAAGTGCCTCACTGAGAACCGGCGACTGGCTTAGAAGAAACTTCGTCGGTTTTGGGCCTCGGTTGTCTCTCTCCTTTTCTTTGCGTTTTTGTGAACTCCGGTAGTTGGATGGCTATCCGACGACATTTCTGGATAATTAAACCGGCGTCCAAAATAGTTTAAAGCAAAATCATACCGACGCTTAATAGTGCGCTGGTTAAATCTAGCACAAAACCGACAACCAGCAACGTTGTGATCAGGGCCTAGGCAAGGAATACAGTAAGAATGAAAGTCCTTATGAGGCATTTGCTTTCCACAAGAAATACAATTTACTTTTTCTGACATCGGTCTGGAGCAAGAAAAAAAGTTTCCCCAACGGGGTACTTAGCTTTATTGAAGACTTCGGATCTGAAACTCGAACACGAAAATCTCAGGAGTCGGCCGACTGGCACTTGCGAACTGCTTCTGCTTCGGGCACCGCGTGGCAAGAAAGACTAAAGAAAATGGCGTCGGCTGCATCTTTTATACCTCTGAAGACCTGACGTCCGGGAAGGGGTGACAGCAGCCGACACAGGACCCAGGGCTTTGGAATTCAGGCCGACTGAAGGCAACCTGCCAGTAGGATTACTCAAATGTAATGACTGTAGCAGTGAAACACGATGAACATCCGTACTATGTTCTTCGTGTTTCACTGTTGCAGTCATCACACTTGGGTTGATTCCCAAAGCTGAAGAAAGGGTGGAGGCAGTCAAGAAGACTTGGGGCTGGCTAGTATGCCCTACAGGACTGCTGTAGCAAAACCCACCCTGGATTTGGAAAAGATAGGTAAGTGGTAATGCTTGGTGAAGGTGTATACAGAACTCCAGGTAGCAGCTTCCAGAATGTCCCTGGTAGGGACTCCCCTGAGGAATGCTGTAGAAGTTGCCCTAGTGGAATGTGTGATGACCTCCTGAGGGGTTGGTTTCCCATGGTGTTTGTAGCAGAAATGGATACAGTGTGTTATCTTTTTGGAACTCGTTTTGAAATGGCCTTGCCCTCTGCCATGGGTGCAAAACTGAGTAATAACTGGTCAGATTTCCTAAATGGCTTAGTCCTATCCAGGTAGAATCGGTGCTGTCTGTGCACATCCAGGGAGTGCAGGATCCTTTCCGCTTTATTCTGAGGATTAGGGCAGAAGGTAGGCAAATGGATTGATTGGCTGAGAGCCACAATGGACACCACTTTAGGCATAAAGGAAGGGTTAGTCCTGAGGGAGACCCTTTCAGCATGAAAAATAATGAAGGATTCCACAGCCATAAGTGCTTCTAGCTGAAGTGATGGCCACTAAGACGCTCTTCTAGCTGAAGTGATGGCCAGAAGCAAGGTTGTTTTCCAAGAGAGGAATTTTAACTCTGCTGACACCGCAGGTTCAAAGGGGGGTAGCATGAGCTTTTCCAGTACAAAGTTAAGGTCCCAAGCAGGGGTGGGTGCTCTCCTTGGAGACCTTAAGTTGTGTGCTCCTCTCAGGAACTGTTTGATGAGAAGGTGAGAGAAGAGAGGTGTGGTTTAGTGTTGCAATGAGCCGAGATGGCAGAGGCATGAATCTTAATGGAGAAGGATAGGCCTCTGTAGAGTAGATCTGCTAGGTAATCCAGGATTAGAGGTAAGGAGGGCAGTGCTGTGTCCTCTCCTTTAGATTGAACCCAGGAGCAATACCTTTTCCACTTATCAGAATATGGATTTCCTTGTACTTGGTCTTCTGGCTTCAAGAATGATGTCCAGCACCTGCTTGCTTAGGCTGGTAACTGGGGGGAGAATTCAAGGAATAAGCCAGGCTGCAAAGTTCAGGGTTTGCAGTTGCGGATGCAAGATCTGTCCCCCCACTGCTGAGTGAGGAGGGTTGGGATCTGGCGTAGCACCGGTGACAGTAGTGGATACCAGTGCTGGTGTGGCCAGTCTGGGGCAATCAGGATTGTCCTTGGTCTGTCCTGTCTTATCTTGAGTAATATTCTTGAGAGAAGAGGCAGGGGGGGGGGGGGATGCATAGATTGAGAGGTTTTCCACTGGAAGATTAGACCATCCACATTCCAGGCCCCGCTGTGAGGTGTCCTGGTGCAGAACTTGCTGAGCTTGTGATTGGAGGTGGAGGCAAAGAGGTCCACCTCTGGGGACCCCATTTCTTGATTAGAAGGCTGAAGGTGCTGGGTTCTAATTGCCACTCATGTGGGTCTAGGAGATTTCTGCTTAAGTTGTCTGCCAGAGAGTTTTGTTTGCCTGGCAGGAATTGAGCTTGCAGATGAACATGCATGTCCAAGGCCATGTTCCATAGGGCCATGGCTAGCCTGCAGAGTGGGTAAAAGTGGGTTCCCCCCTGCTTGTTGATGTACCACATAACTGTGGTATTTGTCTGTTTTTATTAGCAGGGGTCCTGGTGAGAGTATGGATCTGAAAGCTGTTAGAGCGTGCTGAACAGCTAGCATCTCATTTTGGTTGATGTGCAGATGAATTTGACTTGGGCTGCAGTGGCCCTGAATGCACTTGTTGCCCAGGTGTGCCCCCCAGGCATAGACTGATGCATCTGTGGTTAGGGTCTGGGTGGCATGGGGTTGAGTAAAGGAAAGTCCCTTGTTGTGGTTGCATGCTGCTGCCCACCAAAGAAACTCTGTCCTTAGACAAGGTATGATAGGTATGACGGTTTCCAGGTCCTGAGAATGTTGGCACCAACGACTTTTTAAGTATTTTAAGTACCACTGAAGTTTCCTCATATGCAGTCTGGCATATGGAATTAGTAATATGCATGAGGCCATGAACCCTAAGGCCTGCAGGATTTTCCTTGCGGATAGCTGGGTTTTGGTGGCCATATGAGTGAAGTAGCCTGTCAGGCTTGTTTTTCTGGAGTAAGGAATGCCATCTGGGATGCTGTGTCCAAGCTTGCTCCCAGGAGTACAATCTTTTGACTGGGGACAAGGTTTGATTTCTTTTCGTTGATAATGTATCCCAGTGAGGTTAGAAGGTTCTTTACAAATGTCAGGTGCTACAACAGCTGTTCCTGACTGTCTGCCTGAATCAGGCAGTCGTCCAAGTATGGGTAAATTTGAAATTTTCTCTGCCTGCAATAGGCAATGGCCGGAGCCAGGCATTTTGTGAAAACTCTGGGAGCAGTGGATAAGCCAAAGGGAAGTGCAGAGAACTGATGATGCATAGATCCTGCCCTGAAACGTTGGTATTTCCTGCATGAGTCCCTGATAGAGATGTGCAGATAGGCTTCTTTTAGGTCTAGGGTGGCTAACCAGGCATCTTTGGACAGCCTAGGAAGAAGCTGCTGAAGGGTGAGCATTTTGAATTTTGGTACCACCAGGAAGGTGTTTAGAATGGAAAGATCTAGGATTGGTTCATAGGTTGGTACTAGGCTATCGGCCCTAGGGCCTATACAAGCCTAGCCATAACAATTTCCTGGATATTTCTTCCCACAATATTTACTTCTCTGGACCCCTGTCTAGCAGGGTGACTGACATGATCCTCGGGGTGAATTTCCTATCTCCCATCCAATCATCAAGGTTCCTTTTGAAGAGGGCCAATGAGGCGCTCTGCTTGACATGTATGGGCAGTCTATTCCAGAGTATGGGGAGTCTCTGGGTCAAGAACCTATCCCTCCAGCATGTTTTGTTCATTGTGATAAGGTTTAGATCCCTGGAGCGTGTGGCTCTGAGGGATTGGGATTTCTTTAAGTGGAGCATGCCCAACAGCTCAGGGTATGTTAAACAGAGATTGCCTCTGAGTAGACAATATGCCACAGAGTATACCTGGAGTTTTTTTTTAGACAGTCAGAATATGGCATCTGCTTTAAGCCTGTGATTCTTTTAGTGAGGTATTTCTGTGGCCTCTCCAGTCGCTGCAGATGTCTTGTGAGGTACATACCAAATGTGGCATTATACTCTATAATGGGTCTAATGAGGGATGAGTACAGTGGGACAATGACCTCATTTTTTCTGGATGAAAAGCCCTTAGTGATGAGGTGTGCCACACAGAACGATTTCCTGACTGTTGTGGCGATGTGGTTATCGAATGTGAGAACACTGTCCACCTATGTCCCTAAGTCTCTCATCACACTTTCGATGTTTAGTGTACTGTCACCTATGTGGTAATTCATGGGTACGTGTTTTTTATAAAGGGGATAACTATACATTTCTTGGCATTAAGCTTGAGCCCATGGCTCTGGCACCAGGCATCTGTTTCTGTAAGGTCCTTTTGTAGAATATCCACATCATTTGGGGATTCAATAATGGCTCCCAGTTTGCAGTCATCTGTGAACTTTGTTAGCCAGAGTCCCTTAGTGTTGGCCTGTACTTCAGAGAAGTAGATGCCAAACAAGAGTGGTCCCAGGACTGAACACTGAGGTACTCCACTTGTCACTTGTCTGGAGCTGGATTTGGAGTCAGCTACTTTTACAGTCTGGGTTCGGTCAGTAAGCCAGTTGGCAACCCATCGAGTGACGTACGGATTTATGCCCAGCTTAGTAAGTTTATCTATGATTCCAGAGTGGGGGATGGTGTCGAAGGCCTTGGCGAGGTCCAGATAGGCTGTGTGGACCGCCTTACCCTCGTCCACAGCTCTGGAGACTGATTCAAAGAAGTCAATCAGATTCAGGAGACAAGATTGGCCCTGCACAAACCCAAACTGGGTGGGGTCCAGTGTTTGAAGGTTGCCAATGTCTTTGTTTATAAATTCCATGATAATGCTTTCCATGCCCTTGCTGATCAGGCTGGTCAGACTGATGGGAGGGTAGTTCCCGGGATCCAAGATGAATCCCCCCCTTGTGGAGTGGGATAACTGTAGCTGTGCACCACTCAGTGGGCACGAAGCCTGAGGTGAGGCTATGATTAAACATGACACTTAGGTGAGGAGCCAGTTCATTTTGTAGTTCATGTAGTACATAGCCTGGGGTGTCATTTGGTCCCATGGATGCTGTATCCTTAGCTTTGGAGAGTGTGGTTTCTAGCTGTGTGGCCGTGATTACCGGGATTTGGGAATCTTTTGGTATTCAGATGGGCCCTTCAGGGGGTGAGAGGGGGGTGAAGTTGGCAATACATCGATTTGCAAGGATATTGGCAATATCCTTGGGATCAGTATATTTAATGCCATTCTGCTGTAGCTCAGAGCAGATCTGAGCATTGCCATTTAGATTCTTGACATAACTATAGAATGCCTTGTGGTTGTCTTTGGAATCTTTGGCAATTTTATTTTCATAACTAGCTTTTGAGGATTTTATGAGGGATCTCAGCTTCTTACTGAGGCTGGTGAGGGAGTTTTTTGCATCCTGGGATTTTCCTCTTTTCTGCAACAGTTTCTTCCTTCTGTTGTATAGTTTGTTTATAGCAAGGGACCACCAGATTGGCTTCCTTTTTTTGGAGAAGAGCATCTTGGTTCTATCTGGGATGGCACAATTCATGCACGAGTGAATGTGCTTGTACAGTGCCTTAGTGTAGGATTCTGCAGTTGAACTTTCAGATCCTGTCTGCATGGGTGTCGTGAAGTTTGTCACTTCTGACTTCAGTAGCATGAATTTGGCTTTAGAGAAGTTTTTTAAGGAGGTTTCCTTACTTGGGGGGTGGGGTGGGGGTGGGATGTGGATGTCAAGGGTGATTTGCTTATGGTCAGACCTGACCAATGAGGGAGTGACCATTGGTGGGGATCATCTATCTCCCATGTTGGTAATAACCAGGTCTAGGATATTGGAGCCCCTGGTGGGACAATGGATTAGTTGATCCAGGGCATTGGAATTTATGATTTCCAAGAACCGTTGGGAAAAGGAGATGGTACCCGAGTAGTTTTTCCAGTTAATGGCAGGGTAGTTGAAATCACCCAGTATTAGGGTGTTTGGTTGTATCTTAATATTATCCAGTATGTTTAGAAAGGTGTAGTGAGAATCCTAGGTCATGGTGGGGGATCTGTAGCAAGCTACAATTTGGATTGCAGTCTTACCTAGTGTTAGCTGCACCTGGAGAATTTCAGATGCATTGTGTTGAGCAACTAGCCTGGAGGTGTGAATATCCTTGGTGAATATGGACACTCCTCCACCTTTAGTGTTTCGGTCTTGGTTTTGTGGCCGAAACGTGTGGTAAGAGTTGTAGCCTGGTATTGCAGTGGTGCTCTCTGGAGCCTTGAACCAGGTGTCTCAGTTACTGCACAGTTAGCAATGTTCTCCATTTTTAGGAGTGCCTCAAGAGAGTGCCTTTTGAGGTTTAGACTTCTAGCATTGAGTAGCATTACCTTCAGATTTGGCATGCTTGTACCGGTTACGGTAGTGGTTTTATCATTTGAACCTTGCCTAAAAAAGGCACTATAGGGGTGGCAAGAGCTTTAGCCAGTAACCTGAATCCCAGGGGTGACGGGTGCAGACCATCTCTGGCAAAGCATCGTGGTTTGTCGATCATGTCTTCCCAGGCAGACAGATACTGGATCCCCTTTGAACCACACCAGAAGCTTAGCCAATTGTTTAAGTCAATCATTTTGTCCTTATACTGTGGTAGCATTCTGGGCGAAGGCAGGATGCTACTCAGGGCTAGGGTCATACCTGCCTGGGCCACATGATCGAAGAGCTCTTCCAGGTCTCTTTTCATGTAGTCCAGGGAGGTACGTCTCAAGTCATTCACTCCAGCATGGACAATGACAGAGTCATATTCGTACTTGTTGTGGAGTGACTTGAGTGCATGCGTTATGTGGCGGATCCTGGCACCCGACAAGCAGCTGACTGTAATTTTCTCCTTGTTCAGCCTGGTAAGTGGGACATCAGTGTGCCTGACTATAGAGTCACCTATAACTCAAGTGTTGGGTACATTGTCTTGCCTTAAGGGCTGTTGTTGGGTGGCACACTGGTGTTGTGAGCTATGTGTCACTTTGGTTGTGACTGGTGTTTGTTTGCATTTTAGCTTCGGAGGTCCTTGTTGCTTGGGCAGGTTAATGTTAAGGGCCTTCGCATATGTGGGTTTAGTGTTGCTATGTGTGGGTGTTGATGGTGTGGGTTTTGAAGGGCTATGAGCGTCAAATGCCCTCTTTTCTGGGTACCAGGAAAAGTCTGGAATAGAACCTTTGACCTATCTGTTCTGCAGGAACAGGTTGAATTGCCCTTATGGAGACCAAGGACTGAACTTGGTTTTGTGCCTCTGCCCACTGGTTTGGAGGAAGGTCTAAGAACCCTTTTGGGGTTGGCAGTGAGTGGAAGCAGAATTTGTACCCTTTGGATACAATGTTGAGGACCCATCGGTGGTGATGGAGGTCCAGTTTTTTGCATGATGGGCAAGTTTTCCTCCTAGAGGCACGAGCAGTTGGGCAGAGGTGGGGAATGGAGTTGAGAAGTCATTGTGAATTCTTTCTGTAAGGGGGTGGCTTAGCACTTCCTGCTTTTGAAGTGGAGGCACTCCATTGCTTAGATCTCTGCATACCCTGAGACTTTAGGTAGTCTGGGGGGGGGGGTCTGTTTCCCATGGGTCTAGCTTGAGATGGCCTTGAGGGGGCTGGAAATTACCAATGTTTGAAGAGGCAATGCCTGCTGAATCTAGGAAGCTGCACTTGCAAGAAATCTTTTACTCTCTGCATAGATTTAGCTTTTTCTTCCATCTTTTTTTAGGACCTCTTCTGCTTTGGTGCCAAACAGATTGTCCTTGTTCAAAGAAGCATCTAGTAATTTTGATTTGACATGGTCTGGCAAGGTCTGCTCCTTAAGCCAAGCATGCCTTATTAGTACAGAACCAGTGACTTCTGCCCTGCAAGATGCTTCTAGGGCATCAAAGCCACATTGCAAAGTATGCTTACTGACTTGACTTGCAGAATGAAAAGCTCTTGTAATTCTTTATTTTCTGCACAGTCTGTAAAGGTAGCTAACTTTTTCTTAATAAGTTCCATAATATGTTCCTGGAACTTCAGCATGTGAAACTGACAATTCAATGCCCTAATGGCGGGAGTTGCAGAGGTGTATACTTTTTTTACCCAATCTGTCTAAAGCTCTGGAATCCCTGTCCGAAGGGGGTGGGATTCTTAGCTCTGGTTGCTTTTATACCTTTAGGCCTCTGTGAGATGACCTCTGGGTCAGCAGTAGGGTTTTTGAAAAGAAATTTGTGAGAGTCAGGAACTCTAATACCAGTCTGGTTTCCTAGCAGCAGGAGAGTTAAGTATCAGGAGTTAGGCTGGATTCCATAAAGACATCATCCACAACATCCAGAACTGGAGGCATTGCTAAATGTCTATGTTGTGGCAAATTTAAAAATTCTCTGAGTCTCTTTTTGGACTGAGGATAGTCTTGGCTTTCCCAGTGGAAATGCTCTTAAAGTATGTAGGGTTTCACAAAAAGAAAATTCCTCTAAAGGTGAAACAGAGGGAATGGATTCCTCTGCATCTGAATCCTCATAAGCTGATAAAGGCATGTCCTTCATATTCAGAAACCTCAGAGTCGTCGAACTCTGTCTGTTAAAGCTGCTGGGGACAGGTCTCTTTCTCTTAGCAGGGGAAGGCTGGCTTTCCCTAATCAGCATAATCAGGTCTTCTGCCATTTTAAGCATTTGATGTTGTGGCAAGGAAACAGACACTTGAGAATGGGTTGTCAGTTTTTAAGGCATAGCTCGTACTCTTGGCCTTAGCAACTTGGTAGTTTTAGACAGAACAGAAGACGCGAAAGTCGTCGTTGGTTTGTGTCGAATATCGATAGTGCGAAGAACTTCCTCGGAAGCCAGTGCCTGCACAGCGACTCTGGACCCATCCAAGGTAGAGACATCTACAGCTTCCGTAGTCAAAGTAGTCTCTGGCGGCTCTGAACGGGTCTCGGTAGCGGCCTGCAAATCCATCAAAGCGGGCATCAGGGGCTGCGAAAGTACCTCACTGAGTACTGGTGAACTGGCGACTAGCTTAACTGAACCATCGTCAGCAGTTTTGGACTTGTGCGGTCTGTCTCTATCTTTATCCTTACGTTTTTTGGAAGATCGGTAATTGGATGGCTTACTGAAGCCATTTCAGAATATGGAGATGAAGAGAGAAAGTATTTAGCAACAATAAAGGCCCGATGACGAATAGTTCAGGCATTGAACAAAGCACAAAACCAACAGCGAGGTAAGTCATGGTCTGGGCCTAAACAGGTGAAGCAGTAAGAATGGAAATCTCGGTGTGGTATTTGCTTTCCACAGGTGAGACAATTAACTTTTTCTGACATCGGTTAGAGCAAGAAAAAAGGATCCCCAACTGGGTACTTCGCTTTAGAAGACTTCAGGATGATTCAATTCGGAAACGGAAACTCAGGTAGCGGCTGACTGGCACTCGAGCGAACTGCTTCTGCTTTGGGCTCCTCTGCAAGAAAGACTGATGTAATGGCATTGGCTGCCTGTTTTTATACCCCTGACGACCTGACGTCAGTCCTGGAGCTACAACAACCGACGCAGAAATACTAAGTCTCTGGTATTCGGGCCGACTGAGGACTACCTGCAGGCAGATAACCCAAGTGTGATAAATGCAACAGTGAAACATGAAGAACATTCTTCGGAACTGCCTCATTACCTTGACGTTGTCGTAGGTGTCCTGAAGGTCCACTGAGCACATTCAGTCGTCCCTCCTCACAGGAGGTACTGTAGACTGAACTGTAACCATTTGGAAAGTAGTCTGCTTTATGAACTGGCATAAATTACTGAGAGCTAAAATGGGCCTGAGGTTCCTGTTTTTTTTTTTTTTTTGGACCAAAAAGAATTTTTGAGCAGACTCTGGGTCCTAACTGGTCTGGTGGGACATCCTGGATGACTTACTTCTCTAGCAGTCTTGCAGTCTCTTGCAGCATTGCCTTTCTCTTTGAGGGTGAGATGTCATTAATGATTTTTTGTGACAGTTCTTGAGGAGAAAGAAAGTAAACTTAGTAGCCTCTATTTATTACTCTCAGCATCTATGAATCAAGAGTGATGGCTGACCAACAGAGATGTGGAGAAAAGTGCCCCCTGACTGCCTCCAGAGTGTGGCAGCTGGGCAACCTTTCAAGAGTGCTGGAAGGGCTCATCAGTAAATGGACCTTGAAACCCTTAGGTTTGGGGGCACCTCTGCCTTTAGGGCAGCGTCCATTATTTCCCCTTGCACTTGTGGGGGGGGGGGGGGGGGGTCTCCAAGAATGCCCTATGAAAAAACCTGGGACTTTTGGAACCACTCATTTTTCACCCTTTTGTTTTCAAGAAAAGGACCTTTATGGGGTGGAAAAGCCGATGAAGACAACAGACAGTTTTGCTGTCTTGTAAACTCCTGGTTAATGTCTCATTACGGTCCTAAAAAGGTGGTGTCCTTTGAAAGTATAAGGATTGCAATTACAATAATCAGAACAACGAGGCTTTAGGTGCAAACTGGATGAACACACAGCAATTCTGAGAATGCAGCATCTCGCAGCACTCCTGTCCTCTGAGGTTCAATTATCTTGGAGTTGTTATACTCAAGTAGCAGATATGTAGGGGCATGCTGGGGGGGGTGTCTTAAATGTAAAGTAACAAGTTTAGCAATTCAATTTTATTTAATCTGCATTCAAAATTTCAAAGCATCAGAATTCAAAGTTGTTAAGTCTTGTATTTCAGATAGGGTGCCTTAAAAAGGTCAACAGTGTCCTCAGCGAATGCATACCTCTGAATTGTCCATATTTTCACCTCATATTTTAGGTCTGCTCCTCATAAAATGTGTAGTTTTCTGGCAAATCACTGAGGATTAAAGTCAATAACTAATGACAGTCATTTGAGTTTTAGCATGCATTTTCTGAAGGATATGAAGTCTAACATAAAACCTTTTATTCTAGCAACTAAGTTTATAAAAGCAATAGTTAAAAATTTGTCCATTATTTTTGGCTTTGTCCAGATTTCTTGTCCTAAGAGGTTGAGAGCTATTGAATGCAGTCAGATGCAGCCAGAAGTGTCAGTGTATTGGAATATACCAGATCTTGCCCCTGGAAAACCCCCCTCCATAGGACGAGGAGCTATGTGGGCCATAACATTATTAAGACATAAAACTGTGGAGGCTTGGGTCATGATTTTCTCCTGCAAGGTGCCATTAGGCAGCTCCTCTGTCACATGGTGGATTCTATCTGCAAGCTTCCTCTGAAAATATAGCAAGACAGATAATTCAGGATATTCAAGGATAGTGTGGATAATATGCTGACCAACTTCCCCAATCTGTACATCACCACTGATTCTTTATACACTGAACAGAGTCAGACTGAGTAGGGCTCTTCCTCAAGGCAGCAACTGTAATGTCATGTTTGGGAATCTCTTATTCGATTATCCTTTGTAAGTACAATGGTCACAGTATACGACTGGTCTCAGATAATAGTAATAACACTTGTCAAAATGCTGAGGGAGGCAGCATGCGTGATACAAGCTACACAGGAGGGGATAGAATGGTATCCTTTGACTAACTACTCCTGTGCTGCATAAGCTGCATTACTTCCCCATACTTGGAACAGGAAAAAAAGGTGGAAAAGCTGCACCCTTATTGTCAAGACCCTTAGTATAAGGATTGATTACTGGTTCACAATGGACTGTTATGAACACTTTTATGGGGCCTCCTGGATATCAGTGAACTCAAAATTAAGGGACACCAATGTCTTTTGAGGTGGACTACTTGATAATGCCGTGCCAGCATTGTGGAGGGTGCCAAAGCTTTGGTCTGGGTGGCAGGACCTAATAAAAGTCCATACCAGAACTAAGGATCTTTGGAAAAAATCTGAAAAGGAGGAGCCAACACTAATGCCACTGAAGAGGACATGACAAACATATGGAATTGTCAGCACTAAGGTTGCCAAAGAAAGTATTACTGATGTCAGATACTGATATCAAGAAGCATAGTATATGAAAAACAGTGCAATGTTGGGCAAGGTCAGGTAGAATTGCATCTAATCCACCATTGCTAGTGAAAAAGGAGGAAGAACATGTCCAAAAGAGGAATGTGGTACAAACAACAGACTCAGCATTAAGGCAACTGACAAGAAAATTACCACAGCTGTCAAAAAAACCAGTACCAGCTGCAGAAAGAGGAACAGATTCACCAACACGATGCAGATCTGACAAAGAAAATGGCAGCATGTCTAATGAGAGAAGGGGGAAGGCATAAGACACAGGAGACTTATCAGGCTACATTCGAATGACTGTAGTGTCTCCTTTAGAAAATTCCATCAAAATTAAAAGGTTATGTTCTTACCATGACGTTCCATCTGTTTTGTTGTTCTTCATTCATTCATTCATTACTGATGGGTGTCGGTTCCGTCCTCGGAACCGAGTCGGCCATTATACCAAGCTTGTGCCAGTCAAAAAAACTCTTGTGCTAAGCCTTCACACATAGTGCCCCTCTCCAAGTTACCTCAGATCGAGTTTGCCCATAAGGAAAGGGCAGATTACAGAGAGAAAAGTGGAGGCTTTTTCTGTGCAACTTCCTTATCCTAGGATAGGACCATAGCCGAACCTCCAAGAGTTTTTGGAGGGGGGTGGTGGGTGGGTTGTAATGAATGAAGAACAACAAAACATATGGAATGTTATGGTAAGAACCTAAGTTCATCTGAGCTTGTTAATCTTCATTCATTCCTTACTGTTGGGACAGAGTCCCTAGCTACCTTGTTTCCTGGGAGACCCTATAAAAGAATATTCCTGAGTACCATTGAACCAAAGGATGCTCTCCTCCTGGAAACCATATCCAATTTGTAATGAGTCATACAGGTATGAAGAGAGGTCCATGTTACTGCTTCACAAATGTCATCCATGGACACTCTTGCATGGAAAGCAACAGATGTTGCAACTGATCTTGTGGAATGTGCTTTGATTTTAGAAGGTAAAGAAATCTTGCTTCGTTGATAAGTAAAAGAAATGCAATTCCTCGACCATTTAGACAAAGTAACGTTGGAAACTGGTTTTCCCAATTTTGGGCCCGAGTATGATATGAATAATTGGTCTGACTTTTGTATGGATTTAGATTTGTCAAGATAAAAATGGAATTGTCTGTGCACAACAAGCAAATGTAATGTATACTCTCCTTTGTTTGTGACATTTGGAAAGAAGACTGGTAGATCAATTGTTTGATTAACTGCCAAATCAGAGATAACCTTAGGTAAAAATGAGGGATTGGTCTGTAGTGATACTCTGTCCTTATGGAAGATCATGTAGGGACGATTAATAGTTAATGCCTGTAACTCAGAAATTCGCCTCGCTGAAGTAATGGCCACTAGAAATAAGGTTTTCCAGGAAAAAAGTTTTAGGTCACAATTGGCAGCAGATTCAAAAGGAGGACAAGTCAAGGCTTGTAAAACCAATGCCAAATTCCATGGCTCCCTTCAAAAAGGTTTTACAGAGATGGTGAGAGATTAAGGATGAGTCTTCAAAACCACTGTGGATGTTAGAAATTGCTGCAAGGTGTACTCCAACTGAAAAAGCTGCAGCTCCTGATTGAAGGAGATTAGATAGGTAATCTAAAACCGTTGATAGCGGTGCTGAGAAGGGATTTATCCCTTTTTTGCGAGACCACATAATGAATCTCTTCCATTTGTTGGCATAAAGCTTCCTGGTGGATGGTTTATGGGAAGCCTGAAGGATGTTACGGACAAGAGAGGACAAATTGATCTGCCTGGCAATCACCTGAAGTGGATTAACCAAGCTGTCAGCTTGAGGTGCAATAAATTAGGATATGTCAATCCCTGTGGATGCGACAGTAGTTCCTGAGTTGGATCCAGAAACCAAGGTTGCTGTAGTATGTGAGGGCAAAGGAAGGGGAACCAAATTTGTCATGGCCAGTAGGTGGGGCAATGAGGATCACTCTGCTTTTCAACCGACGGGCCTTCATTAAAAATTGGGGAATCAGTGGTATTGGTGGGTAGGCATAAAGAAGTCCCGTGGGCCAATCGGGTACAAGAGCATCCTTCGGGGGATTACGGAAAAGTAGCTGCTGCATTTGTGGTTTGAGGGGGATGCGAATAGATCACAGCAAGGCTGGCCTCAGCGACTGAAAATCTTCTTTGCTATTACAGGATTGAGGGACCACTCATGAGGCAGGAGAATGCATCTGCTCAACTTGTCTGAAATCACGGAGTTCTGGGAATGTGCATTGCTATCAGAAAGCGGTCGGAAGCTATCGCCCATTGACAAATTCTCATGGCCTCTCGACATGAGTAGGACTTGGTTCCGCCTTGTTTGCTGATGTACCAGACTAGTGACATGTTGTCTGACTGAATGGCAATTGTTCCTGAAGGGAGAGCAGATTGAAATGCTTGCAACGCTAGAAGCACCACCCTCAGTTCTAGAAGACTGATATGCAGATTGGCCTCTTTGGATGACCAAGTGCCTTGGACAGTCTTTCCCTGGTAGTGACCCCCCCCACCCGATTAGGGAGGTGTCTGTGGCCACTATGGCTTTGGGCTGAGAAGGGAAGAAAGGTTGACTCCATAGGTTCTCTTCTGGCTTCATCCACCAACGTAAGTCTTGTTTGCAGTGATTTGTTATCCTGATCTGAAATGTCATGGTGACATTCAAAGGGGACTATTGTGTTAACAAAAGCCACTGAAGAAGCCTCATGTGCAGTCGTGCCATTGGGACCATTGTTATAGATGCTGCCATGGACCGTTGGAGTTGAAGGACTGCTCAAACTGGCACTTTGTCCTGAATATCACTCAGAGTTGTGGTCTGAGTCTCTGTATCCTGTGAAGAGGGAGGATGACTAGGCAAGATTGGGTACTGAATTCTGCCCCTAAGAACTCCAGTCTTTGAGAAGGGATAAGTTTTCATTTGTCCTTGTTTACTGTTATCCTTAGTTGTTTCAAGAGACATAGGGTGAAATGGATTGCTGAGACTAGTAGATGCTTGGCTGAGGTGGTGAGGAGACAATAGTCTAGATATGGAAACACCCGGAATCCTTCCAGTCTCAAATGAGCTGATACCACTGCCACGCATTTGGTGAACACTCTGAGGGATGTGGACAGACCAAAGGGCAGTGCTCGGAATTGCTAGTGATTGGCTCCCAGCCAAAAGCACAGAAATCTTCTGGAGCTCTTGTCCATTTTTATGTGGCAATATGCATCCTGAAGATCTATAGAGCACATCCAATCATCTTTCCCCAGGAAGGGGAGCATAGACTGTACCATGACCATATGGAATTTCTCTTGTTGGACGAATTTATTTAGGATGCTGAGGGTTCAGAATTGGCCCTCCGGTCCCCTGTTTTCTTTGGCATTAAAAAGAATCTCGAGTAAAAGCCGGATTCTATTTGGTTTGGAGGGACTGTACGGATGACTCTCTTTTGAAGCAGCTTTCGGATTTCTAGAGCTGCTGATTCCCTTTGACTGGGAGATACATCGGGAATACGCATTAAAGGCTATGGGAAAATATGAAGGGAATGAGATAACCTATGCTAATTATCGTCTGCACCCAAGAGTCTGAGGTTATTTTTCTGCCAGGCAAGGTGGTGCAGAGAAAAACGACTCCCGACTGCTTCCAGAGGTAAGCAATCAGGCTGCTCTTCAGGAGAGTGTTGGTAGGACTGTCCAGGGAAAGAATCTCTGGATCCCTGGTTATACAGACCCCCTCTGCCTCTGAAGGGGCATCTTCCAGTTAAGTTTCACCCCTGTACCCAGGGGGGAAAACTCATCACGTGTGTCATGGAAAGGACCTTGGGATTTTTTGTACGACAGCTTTTCCACTCCTCTGATTCCTGGAATATGATTGTTGGGATGTGGAAAAATGTACGCCGACAGCAGACAAGGCCTTACCATCCTTTTCACACCTGGTTAAAGTGTCTTTTACCTTTGGGCCAAAGAGAGATGAGGTCTCTACAGGGCAAGGAAGACATAAAAGGGTCTGCGAAGTCACACAGACCCATCCAGGTGTGCCTTCAGTCGAGTGTAAAATCAACCTCAGGGATGAATTAGAGATGGATTGCAGGGTTGCAAGCGATGAGGCAACTTTGTCCTGTACCTCAGACACACTGCTCCTGCCAGGGTTTCTGAGAGATCTGTAATCAAGTCTCTCTGAAGCAGTGTAAAATGTGCTAGATAATTCAAGTACCAGATGGCAAGGGTCACTGAAGAATACACCCGCTTCCCAAGTGTGTCTATCACCTGAGACTCCCTGTTTGGGGGATAGACAGTAGTGCTCTCCTTGGCGAGCTCTTTTTTAGTGGCTGCTGCCACAACCATAGTATCTACCGAAGGCTCTTGGACCAGTGAGGGTTATTCTCAGGGGGGTGAAAGAATTTTGTCTGGCCTCTGGGGGATAGGTTCAATGGTAGCAGGGCTATTCCACGCATGTTGCACAATGAGCTGTATGAATTCATCTGCAGGCGAGGTCACCCAGGTGGTAGAGGGCCAGGCTCAGAAAGCCTGCAAGAGAATGGACTCCTTGGAGGAAGGTGTGCTGGACTTCCAATCACTCCACTGCTTTAGGATTTCCAAGATGTCTGCAAAGGAGACATCATCAGGGGGTGATCGTGGGGACCCTTCCCCTGTAGTCTATCTTTATTCAAGGGTTCCTCTAGGGAATCCACGTACTTCCTCTTGCATGATGTCTTGTCAGGAAACTCCTCGATGGGAGCATCTGAGGAGGATCCTGCAGAGGGGGAACCTTGCTGAAGTATGTCTTGAGGTTCCCGAGTCCTTGGATAAGATCCCCTCGGCTCTGAGTGAGAGGGAGGGTTTGGATGGAGTTGATATTCCTCAGGCTGCCAAGTGTTGATTCACGAGCCTCACTACATCCAGTTCTGAAAGACTCTTGGAGGATCACGTAGACAACCCTGAAGGTGAAGTGGGGCGCTCTATTAAAAAAAAAAAAAAAAAAAAAAAAAAAAAGAGCTATACTGCTGGCCAACAAAAGAATCCACCGAGGGGGAATATCTGGTCCGGGGAGGTGTTATTTCACCTTTCAGCACTTGGGTCGAAAGACGAATATGAAGTACAGGGATATGGGAAGTGACCAGTTCTGGGACAACTATTCTTGGTGCCGAAAGGTGAGTCTGTGCCGAAGTTGTAGTAATTGTTGGTGCGATTGTTGGTGTAGTCATAGCTGCCGAAGACGACGATGGTACCAAAGCTGGCTGTTGTCTTGGAACCGAGGGTGGTGTCAAGGTCGGAGATTTAGGCCTTGGAGCAAAGATGTTGCCAATTTAGGGACTTTCTGTCTCTGCTCAGATTGCTTGGTTTCAGAGTCATGAAGAGAGGATGGTAATGATTTGCTCTCCTCTTTTTGCGTTTTCTCTTGGGAGGGAGTGAGCCCTCAGACTCAGACAACCTCTGTGAAAGGAGATTTCAACAATCCTTCCAATACTAGTTTATTTTTTCGCTCTGCTAGCATATCGGAAATGAACCCTTTGTAGATCTCACAAGGGGGTTTCACAGAAAGGTGAGGGACCCCTAAGCAATAAACACAAGTAAGTATGGTTATTCACATTGGGCATTTTTCTACTACACATCACAGTATTTGAAGACCATGGTACCTTTTTTATCTGACATATCCAGACAAAAATAAAAAAAACGGGCAGGAAAATCTAAACATATAAACTTATAATTATATAAGTATGAAATTTAGATTAAAGTTTTTTTTTTTTTTTAACTGGAAAAGGGTAGAACACCAGCAATAGTAAGTTAAGCACCCAGAAAGTAAAAAGAAAAGGCCTGTACCAGCGATGGTACAGAGTGTACCAACTTTGGTAGAAAAGGGAAAATGGGAGAGAGAGAGAGAGAGAGACACACACAACTTATAAAAAATATATATGATTAAAAGAGAAAATTACAGTTTTAAAAAGATGACAAACTTTAAGAAATTTTTGACAAGAAAAAAATTTGACTTAGCTGAGAGCTGGACTGGCACGTCTTGTTTCGTACATGACAAACGAGATCTGAGGTAATATGGAGAGGGGCACTATGGGTAAAGACTTATCTCAAGTTATTTTGGCTGGCGCGAGCTTGGTATAATGGCCGACTCTGTTCCGAGGATGGAACCGACACCCATCAGTAAGGAATGAATGAAGATTAACATCAGATGGAATCTTAAAATTCTAAAAAATCAAGGAGCAATTACCTAATTAAACAAGCAATTTTGGCTCAATAAAATGGGAGTGGAGGCAGATCTTAAGCAGGCATGGAGAAAGGTCTGAACTGCCCTTCAAGACAAAGTAAGATTTTCTTTAACCATAGGTTCCATAGGTGTTTACTAGGCTAATGACCACAAGGGCCTTTTAAGCCTAGCCATGCATCCCAAATCTCTGACAAGTTTTGATACTATTCATAAGTGTAAGCATGGGCCTGGGAAATGAACCATTTACAAGTCACCTGTGTCCATTAGAGACTTAGCTGCCAAACCAGGGATGAATTTCAGGTTTCTGATCCAATTATCCAAGTTGCACTTGAAATAGGTTAGGGAGGAACTCCGTTTCAAATGGATAGGGAACCTGTTCCATAGATGGGGTAGTCTCTCGGATACATACCTATCTCTCAGCAGGTCCTACTTATATCACAGGCAAGGTTTAAGTCTTCAGAATGGACAATTCTGGTGCTGTTTGTTTTGTGGATATGCAGGAGATCCCTCAGTGTGGGATCTGACAATGCCTTGTATGCCAGTCATAGATCTCTCCTCTTAAGCCTGCAGGAGACAGAATACCGGGAGAGGGCCTTGAGCTGGTTAGCATAGGACATTTTACTTACGCTCTGTATTCCTTTAGTGAGGTACCTCTGTGGAAGTTCCAGTTGTTAGATATGCCTGGTTAGGTACATACCAAAGGGGTCATTGCACTCAAAGATAGGTCGTCTTCTTCTTTCGGCTTTTCCCGGTTAGGGGTCACCACAGCGGATCATCTGTCCGCTCATGATTGGCAGTGGGGCTTTACAGTGTCGAGTTGCCAGCCCGGCGCCAAACCTTCCACAGAAGGCATACACATGCACACACACACACACACAACATGAATGCCAAATACAGTGAAACAATAACTTCCTTGGACTTAGATGCCATACCTTTGTTTATAGGTTGTGCAACACAGAATGATTTCTCACCACTGTAGACACATTATGGTCAAAGGCTAGATTACTATCTCTGTGTGTCCCTAAGTCCCTGACTAAAGGGTCAGCTTAAGTGGTGTGTTGTCAGTACAATAGCTACCAGGGATGGATGACTTCCCAATGGATACCATTATGCATTTCTTGGCATTTAGTTTTAGTCCATGGCTTTGACACCAGTTGTTTGTCTGTGTCAGCCCCACCTGCAGAATATTTGTGTCAGTGTGAGATTAAATGACAGCTCCTAATTTGCAATCATCTGCAAATTTAGACAGCTGGAGACCACTGACATTGGCCTTCACTTCTGAGAAGTACATGCCAAAAAGAAGCAGTCGAAGGACTGATCCCTGCGGGACTCCACTTGTGACTGGCCTCTTTGTAGAGATGGACTCCACAATTTTAATTTCCTGGGTCCTGTCTGTGAGACAGTTGGCTATCCACAAGGTGACATAAGGGTTTGTTCCTAACTTCTTGAGTTTATCATCAATGCCCGAGTGGGGTATTGCATCAAATGCCTGGGGCCAGGTCAAAGTAGGCAGTGTGAATGATTTTGCCCTCTTCCATTGCTTTGATGACCTTCTCAAAGAAGTTCAACAGGTTGAGTAGGCATGACCTGCCTTTGACGAAACCAAACTGGGTTGGATCTTGTGTCTGGACGTTAACTATAGCTCTTGTTGATCATCTCCATGATAATTCTTTCCATGGCTTTACATATAAGACTGGTGAGACTTATGGGTCTGTAGTTTCAAGGGTATGTAGATGGCCCACCTTTGTGCAGAGGAATGGCTGTTGTGTTTCTCAAATCATAGGTTCTATGAAACCTGCTTCTCTTTACCTGAACGTCTACCAGCTCTCAGAACTGAGGACTGATTTTTTTTTTTTTATTTTAAATCATGGCAGAAAAGATGCATCAAAATACAAAGACTACCAACATCCAACATGAAAAGTTTCTTTTAAAGGAGAAAAGATTCAGAGCCCTTCTAATGTGATCTCTCTTATTTTATTATAACGCATACAAATTAGACAGCTAGAGGTATTGTGATCAGTCCTTAAACACAGACATTTCTTGTGCCTGCCAGCAAATGGAATCTTACACGAAATATGCCATGTTGAAGAAATAAAAATGAGTCTAGGCCTAAAATGAAAGCTTGTACTGAAAAAGAAAAGAAAAAAAGGAACTAAAACCAGACAGAGCTAGATTGGCAGCTTTGGAGAAATGAAAGTTATGTACTTACCACAGATATGTTTTGCCTGCTTCTGTCCATCTTCAACAGGTGGGTCTTTGGATCCACAGCTCAGGCTCCTGCTCTTACTCAAAATACCCTTTTATCCCCCACATTTTTTACCCTATGGCAGAGCAAAGAGGAAAGTTTAGATATCAAAATCCCAAACCCACGGGATCTTTGGAGAAGTACTGCTCTGGAGCTAAAAGAGCATAGGGCACTGCTCAAGGGAACATCATACTGTCAAACCAGAAAGCAAAGAAATAATATTTCATAGAATAGAAGGGAAAAAGGGGTAGGGAGTTGAGGAAGGACAGAAGCAGACAACACAGATCTATCATTAAGGTAAATACCTAACTTTTGTATCTGATGTGCTGTCTTCCATCCATTCCTGAACAGATGGGGCAGTCACCAGCTACTTAGACCTTGGGGGTGGTCTCAAGGAAGGATATTCCAGAGGATGGCTAAACCAGAAGCCACTCTATTCCTGGAGAGGAAATGAGAAATAAATATGTGAACGATGGACAATGTGGCAGCCGCACAAATATCATCAATTAAGGCCCTAGAACAGAAGGCTGAGGAAACTGAGACAGGCCTAGTGGAATGAGCTCTAACTGGTCTAGGCAGGGTCAAACCTTTCTCATTGAAAAATGAGAGATGCAGTCTGAGAACCATCTAAGAAAGGATACTTTTAGTACTCCATGGCCCATCTTAGAGTCTGTTTGGAGATAAATAGTTGATCTGTTTACCTGAAGGATTTGGTATGATGGAGGTAGAAACAAAGTTGGTGATGTACAGCTAGAGAAGAATATATTATCGTTTATTGGAAAAATTTGGAAAGAAAAAATAGTAGATTGATGCAATGAGGTTTCAAAAGCTACCTTAGGAACAAAGGATGGACTGGTCTGCAGGGATACCCTATCTTTGGGAAGACTGATGTACAGGTTTGCAAGACAAGGCCTATAAGTTCAGATAGTCTCTGTGTTGAAGTTATTGCCACTAGAAAATTTGTTTTCCAAGTTAAAATTGCAATACCAACCCTGGCAGCAGGTTCAAATGGTGGCTGGGTTAAAGCTTGAAGCAAAAAAGTCACATCCCAAGGAGGAGTAGGGTCCCTAAGAGGGGATCTAAGAAGTAAGGCATCCCACTGGAAAGCTTTTAAACTAAGAGAAGCTATGTTAGCTTGATTTTTTCCAACATGAAATTAAAAATAGCCACTAAACGGACCTTAATCAAAGACAAACTGGCCCCAGCATAGAAAGCAGATGCTAGGAAATCTAAGACCACAGTGAGATGAGCCAAAAAGTATCCAGATTCCTTTGGAAGACCCAAACAGAAAATCTTAAATTTTTCTTGTGGATGGTCTCTGGGAACAGGCAAGAATGTGGATTATTGGGGAAAAGCACCTGAAATGACTAGCCATCACTGGAAATTGAGAAACCGAGTGGTTAATTGAGGCCTCTGGATGTCAGGGTGAGGCGTTCTGGATGGGTGAGAGGAAATCTGAATTGGGGTCCAGCACCCAAGGAGGGTGAACCAAATGAGGCAGAAAATGGCAATGAGGATGACCAAGATTTTCCTCTCTGATGTTTTCTGTAGAAACTCTGGAATCGGAGGAGCAGAAAGAAAGGCATAGAGAAAACCAGGGAACCAAATATGTGTCAGAGCATTCCTCTGTAAGTCCCCCTCGAAGGGGGGGGGGGTCAAAGCAAAAAACCTGTTGCACTTGGTGTTGTGGGGACAGGCAAAAAGATTGCAGCATGGGTGGCCCCACTGATGAAAAATCAGTTCCCACCACTGTTGGGTCGAAGGACCACTCATGAGGTAGAAGATCAGCTCAACCTGTCTGAAAGAACATTGGCCTTCTTGGTATATGCACTGCTACCATTAAACTATCTTTGGGAGAGGAAAAACAAATGGATGCCTTGACATACCTTTTAAGACTGAATCTACCACCGTATGTGTGTTAAAAATGTTTGTGAAACAAATCCAAAAACTCGTGGATTGGTATCTGATGGACCACTGCAGTGCAAGTGTCCACTGTAGAACTCTCATGTAGAAGCTGAAGAACAAGTCTGGCTGGTGGCTTTGACAGGAGAGAACCCTTAGTGCCCAGTTTCATAGGGTAGACAATCTGTTCTCTGGCAGCCTTGCTTTCTGGATTGTGGAATCTAAATGGTCACTTATGAATTCCAATGTCTGTACCCGGAGAAGCTGAGATTTGTCCAGATTTACTGTAATGCCCAATTGGGAGAAAAGATAAAGCAGGTAGTCCCTGGCTTGAACAAGAAGAGGCCCAGTAGGAGTGGTAATGAGCCAGATGTGTAAGTAAGGGTACACCTGGAACCCTTGCAGTCTTAGGTGAGCTGCAACCACTGCCTTACACTTTGTGAACATCCTGGGGGCTGTGGTGAGATCAAAGGGAAGGCCTCTGGAATGAAAGTGTCTGTCTCCCAGCAGGAAACAGAGAAACCATCTGGATTACTTATCCAACAAAATGTGGTAGTACTCATCCTGAAGGTGTATCGAGCACATCCGGTCATTCTTCCTCAACATACTGACATAATGATGGAGATGACTGAGGTCCCTTTTCCTTTTTGGCACCAAAAAGAATCTTGAGTAACCTCGAGATCAGTGTTGGTCTTGTGGGACCTCCTGGATGACTCATTTGTCTAGCAGCTTTAATTCTATAGTGGCTGCTTTTCTTTGAGAGGGCAGAAAAGTTTCTTTGGAGATGGAGGGAAGTAAGGAAATGGAATGGAGCAGAATCTAATAATAAATCATCTGTACCCAGACATCTTCAGTGAAGGATTTTCAGGCTTCTGGGTACAGAGACAAGTGCTTCTTGACTGCCTCCAGTGTACAGCAGTCAGGCAACTGTTCAGGAGTGCTGACAGGGTCTCTCAGAGAATGGACCCTGAAGCCTTGATTCTGGTGGCCTCCTCTGCCTTGTGGATGATGTCCAATGCTAGAATTCCACTTCTGGCTGGTGGGGGAAGTCTATATCCAGCCGTGTCCAGGGAGAACCCTTGAGGCTTCCAGAACTACAGTTTCTTATCTCCATTGTAGTTTCTAAAGAAGGACCTCTGCGGGAAGGGGGGGGGTAGAAAAATGCCTCCCTTTGGCAAAAAGGGTTTTCCTGTCTTGCTCACTTCGAGAGAGTGCCCTTGAATTTTGGTCTGAAGAGAGTCGACCCATCAAAAGGGACGTTTACAAAGAACATCTTGAAAGGCTCCAGAAAAGTCATAAGTGCAACCAAGCATGTCTCCTTATAGTAATGCCTGCACCTGCATCTCTCCAGATGCCTTCAGTTGCACTGGAGATCATATGCCTAGAGGGGTTTGACAGGGACTCTAGGGTGGCCAGCTGTGAATCTACTGTTTTCTTGTCCTCTGCAGACATGGCTTCAGAGAGAAATATGGAAAGCGCCTTAGCCAAATCACTCTGAAATCTTGTTGTGTGTGCCAGATAACTGAGCTCTCTCAAAGCACAGTTAGCTGAAGCATAAACTTGCTTCCCAAACCCATTCAAACCCTAAACTCACTGTTAAGGGGGAATGAATAGATGAGCTCTCTTTGACCAGTTCCTTTTTGGTGGCTGCAAATACTACCATGGCTTCCACTGCCAGGCCCTTGTTCCAAACTTGGCAATCCTTTGGTGCAAAAAGAAACTTACCAGGTTTACGAGTAATAGGTTCTGCCACATCCAGCTCCTTCCATGCCTGCTGAGAAAATAGATCCACCATCACATCAGCAGGAGGGATCACTCAATAGCTGAGCCAGATCGAAAGGCCTCAAGAAACACTGACTCCCTCTAAGGGGGCTTTGGATGGCCAACCACCTTTCTGTCTCAAAATTTGAGGATATCCCTGAAAGAGGCATCCTGAAGTGGTGATCTGGGGGACCCTTACTTTTCATAAAAATCTATGCCTTTGGTGAGGGACTCCTGTGGGGAATCAACATGCCTCTTTTCCATGTATGTTTCTAAGAAGCTTCTTCTACAGTGTAATGCTCTGGACATGACTCAAGGGGCGGGAATGTGGACAGT
The DNA here is from genome assembly GCF_019279795.1 of Protopterus annectens. NCBI lineage: Eukaryota > Metazoa > Chordata > Ceratodontiformes > Protopteridae > Protopterus > Protopterus annectens. The sequence continues at coordinate 7,777,125 of NC_056731.1, forward strand.
CTTGAGGCTCGGACGAACCAGCTGTCCTGATGGGATAAGTTGGGGGACAGGTAGAGTCTAGAAACAAATAAAGATACATTCACCAGAAAAGGAGAGAACTCTCTCAACTGCTTTGAAGACAGAAGCCGAAGGGGAACCTAACACTACCCTAGCAGCAGCCGAAGCATCCAAACTAGGCTGATCCCAGGAACAGATTTAACTCTGCTCCAAAACAGATGTCGCAGCTTAGCTATCCAGTACCAAAGCTCCAAGAGTAAGGAAAGGCTTTGATAAAGAATAGTTGTGTAAAATCTTATAACCATAGATGTCCTTCTCTTCTATATGCTGCAGTACTTATCACATTGAGTCCGCCTCCAGCTGACTCCTATGTCCAGCCAATATACAAACGTCTACATGATACTGTGAGGCAAGTGCGATGCTGCACATCATCCCAAGTACATTGGTTGTAAAGAGACATCGGGTATAAAGTGGCAGTCACCAACTTCAGAAATGAAAGCCACCAAGCACCAGCATGAGCCTAGGCGAGAAACATATCACCAGGAAAAACAGGCAATCATTGGGGGAAGGGGGGCAAAAAATACTGCAGCATACAGAAGAGAAGGGCATCTATGGTTTTGGTAAGATTTTACATAACTATCTATGTCCTTTTATTCATATGCTGCAGTATTTATCACTCATGCTTGGGAATGATTGGGGGGAGGAGGAGCAAAGGCTTTTTCTACAAATTCATGTATAATAGCTCTGGCAAAAAGTACAGTTGTGTACACTTGCCACAAAGTTAGATGTTCGAGTGTATTCACTGTTGCAGTCATTACATTTGGGTAATCCTGCTGGCAGGTTGGCCTCAGTCGGCCTGAATTCCAAAGTCTTGGGTCCTGCGTCAACTGCTGTCACCCCTTCCCTGACGTCAGGTCATCAGGGGTATAAAAAAAGCGTCCAACGCCATTTTCTTCAGTTTTTCTTGCCCCAGATATCAGGTGTCCCCTGAAAGGGTAGGCAAAATTTGTATATATATATATATATATATATATATATATATATATATATATATATATATATATATATATATAAATACATGCACCAATATAAACTTTACCTTCATCTACAAGAAAATGCACCACATAGGTTGTGTAAATCAGAGAAGGAAAGTAAGTTCCAGCAGAAAAAAGGGGGATGGCGGGTGGGGAACCTGGACTGCAACAGTGAATACACTCGAACATCTACATTTATGGTAAGTGTACACAACTGTACTATGTTCTTCGTATTTCACTGTTGCAGTCATTACATTTGGGTAGAGTCCCAAAGCTAAGGTTGGGAGGCTGGAGCTAAACAGCATTAGGAGCAGCTATGAGGCCGTGCAGAACTGCAGTGGCAAAGCCTGCCCTGAATTTAGAGTAAAGTGGCAAATTGTGCTTTGTAAAGGTGTGCACTGAACTCCAAGTAGCAGCCTCTAAAATGTCTTTGGTTGGTACTCCCCTGAGAAAGGCTGCTGAAGTGGCTGCAGCTCTGGTCGAATGTGGCCCAGTGCCCTTAGGTATTGGTTTGCCATGGTGAGAATAGCAGAAATGAATGCAGTGGCCTATCCACTTTGAAATAGTCTGCTTTGAGATAGCCTTTCCTTGTGATCCTGCAGCATATGCCACTAGTAATTGCTGTGTCTTCCAGAAAACTTTGGTTCTGTCCAAGTAGAATCTAAGCTGTCTGCGTATGTCCAATTAATGCATAATTCTCTCCCCCTTGTTCTGTGGGTTTGGATAAAAAGTTGGCAGATGAACAGTTTGATTAAGAGCCACACTGGACACCCACCTTAGGCATAAATGTTGGGTTTGTCCTCAGAGAAACCCTGTCTGGATAAAACATGATAAAAGGTTCCGCAGCCATAAGTGCATGTAACTCTGAAACTCGTCTTGCAGAGGTTATTGCTAGGAGCAGAGCTGTTTTCCAAGATAAAAACTTTATGTCAGAAGTAGCAGCTGGCTCAAAAGGAGGCAGGGTGAGTTTTTCCAAGACATAGTTGAGGTCCCATGCAGGTATTGGTGATCTCCTTGGAGGCCTTAAATTTTTGGCTCCTCTGAGGTACTGCTTTAATAAAGGATGAGAAAAGATTGTTGGCTCTGTATTGTAATGAGCCAAAATGGTAGAGGCATGAATTTTAATGGATGAAAAAGATAGGCATTTGATTCAGCATCTCAGTTAAGGGTTGCAAAATCTAAGGAATATTTGGTACAGATGTATCAGTTCCTTGTGCCTGGTTCCAAGCACATAATCTTTTCCATTTTCCAGCATAAGATCTTCTAGTACTAGGCCTTCTGGTTTCCAAAATGACATCCATCACAGCTTTACTGAGAGGTGTGTTTTGTATAATTACATTATCCACCATGTTGCCAGGTTTAAAGTCCTGAGTTGGCTGTGCAGGATCTGATTGTTTTGCTAGGATAGTAGATGGGATGTTTGAGGTAAGGTCCAAGCTGGGCATTGAGCCAAGTTCCTTAGGATTGGATGCCAGTACTGGCGGGGTCAGTCTGGGGCAATCAGTATCATCTTTGGCTTCTCCTGTCTGACCTTTAGGAGTACCTTGGGGAGGAGAGGCAGTGGAGGAAAGGCATATACTGATAGGTTTTTCCAGCTGAAAAATAGGGCGTCCATTTTCCATGCTTGTGTGTGATAAGTCCTTGTGCAGAATCTTTTTAGTTGGTAGTTGTGAGGAGAGGCAAATAGATCTATGTCTGGGCATCCCCATTTCCTTGTTACCATGATGAAGACTTATGGATCCAGCTGCCACTCGTGGGGATCCATGAGGTGCCTGCTTAGTTCGTCTGCCAGAGTATTTTCCTTTCCTGGCAGGAATTGTGCTTGCAGATGTACTTGGTAAGTCAATGCTGTGTCCCACAACATCATGGCTAGTCTGCAAAGGGGGTAAGAATGTGTGCCCCCCTGCTTGTTTATATACAACATGACCATGGTGTTGTCTGTCTTTATCAGTAGTTGTCCTGGATTTAGTAGGTTCTTGAAGGCTGTCAGGGCATTTTGAACAGCTAGCATCTCTTTTTGATTGATATGTAGATGCATTTGGCTTGAGGACCATGTGCCCTGAATGCATCTTCCCGAGATGTGGGCCCACCAGGCATAACCTGATGCATCCGTTGTTAGTGTCTGCCTGACTGGCTGTAATGTGAATGGCTGTCCCTTGTTCTGGTGACAAGCCTTCGCCCACCATTGAAACTCCTGTTGCAGGCAGGGAATGAGGGTAATCATTGTTTCCAGGCTGTGGCAGTGTTGAGTCCAAACACGTTTTAGGTACCATTGAAGTTTCCTTATATGCAGTCTTGTATATGGAATTAGTAAGATGCAGGATGCCATGAAGCCAAAAGCCTGCAGAATCTTTCTTGCAGATAACTGGGCCTTTGTTGCCAACATTTTGAAATAGCTAGTCAGTTGCCTTTGTTTGTCTGGCGTGAGATAAGCGATCTGGGCAGTTGTATTTAACCTTGCACCCAGGAATATTATCTCTTGAGAGGGTACTAGTTTTGATTTCTTTTCATTGACTGTGTACCCTACACATGTTAGAAGTCTTTTCACAAACGCCAGATGCTGTAGAAGAATGTCCTTGCTCTCTGTTTGAATTAGACAGTCGTCCAAGTAAGGATATATGTGTTCCTCTGTCTGCAGAATGCAATTACTGGTGCCAGGCACTTTGTAAAGACCCTGGGCGCAGTAGATAAGCCAAAGGGCAGTGCAGAGAATTGGTAATGCACTGAGCCAGCCTTGAATCTGAGGTATCTTCCGCATGATTGTCTGATTGGGACATGCAGGTATGCTTCTTTTAGGTCTAAAGTCACAAGCCAAGCGTTCTTGCCCAGCATGGGCAGAAGCTACTGCAAAGTCAACATTTTGAATTTTGGTATATCCAGGAATGTGCTCAGAATAGATAGGTCCAGTATTGGTCCCCAGGCCTTGTCCTTTCTGGGTACCAGGAACAGTCTTACTAAAATCCTTGTCCCTGCTCTTGCTCTGGTACTTCTTGAATGGCCCCCATGTCCATGAGGAATGAGACTTGTTTTTGTGCCTCTGCCCATTGATTTTTTGGCAGATCTGGCCAGCCGTTTGCCTTTGGCAGGGTATGAAAATGGAACTTGTAGCCTTGTGACACTATATTTAGAACCCACTTGTCTTGGGTTATAATGTGCCAATTTTGAGAAAAAAAGTGCTAATTTCCCCCCTAAGGGTGCTGCCAGGATATAAGTGCTTGGTGCAGGCAGGGGGAAGTCATTGGGACGGTTTCCTGTATGGTTGTGATTTGTCTTCTCCAACGTTGGAGGTAGAAGCACCCCATTGCTTTGACCTGTATGAACCTTGTGCCTGGAATCTGCCTCTAGGGCATCTGGATCTCCCCCTCTGAGGTCTGTCTGACACCGGAAAGAATCAATTCTTTATGGGCGTGTGTCTACTAAACCTAGGTGGCTGTACTTGTAAAAAATCTTTGACAGTTTGCATAGATTTAGCATTGTCCTCCAATTTTCTTCAACACCTCTTCTGCCTTAACACCAAACAAAGTATCATGTTGTAAAGGTGCATCTAATAATTTAACTTTGACATGATCTGGCAGATTTTGTTCCTTTAACCAAGCATGCCTCCTAATTACAGAACCTGTAACTGCGGTCCTGCAGGAGGCCTCCAAAGAATCAAAACCACATTGCAAAGTATGCTTTCCAACTTGTTCAGCTGCATGCAATAAATCCTGCATTTCCTTGTTTTCTGCACATTCAGAGTTTAACATTTTCTGTTTAAGCAATGCCATGACATGCTGCTGATATCTGAGCATATGAAACTGACAGTTTAAGGCTCTTATAGCCAAGGTAGCAGATGTGTAAACCTTTTTTTCCCATCTGTCCAGTGCCCTAGTATCTCTGTCAGAGGGGGTAGGGTTCTTTGCTGCGGCAGCCCCAACTCCTTTGGGACCCTGTGAAATAGTTTCTGGGTCTGCAGAAGGGTTTTTAAAAAGGAATTTATGAGAGTCAGGAACCCTGTAATATCGGTCAGGCTTAACAGGAGCTGGAGGTAAGGAGTCAGGGGTAAGACTAGACTCCGAAAACACAATCTATAATGTCTAACACAAGTGGAATGGCTAGAGGCCTGTGTTGAGGTAGTAAAAGGAAGTCCCTGAGCTTCTTTTTAAATTCTGAAAAATCTTGGCTCTCCCAGTGGAAATGCTCCCTCATGGTATGCAAGGTTTCCCCAAAAGAATAGTCCTCTGGAGGAGAAGTTGAAGGTATAGATTTCTTCAGCATCGGAATCCTCATGGGGGGAAGAGAATATTCCTGATCAGAAGAGGAATTAGAAGAAATAGAAACCTGGTCTGAAGATTCATAGTCAGTCTCTTGCCTAGGCCTCTTATCAGGAAGGGGATGGGACCCCTGATCAAGGTAAGTCTTCGGCCATTTTGAGTATCTGTTTTTTGGGCATAGAGGCCTGTCCACGTGGCTCTTGAGTTTGTTTCTTTGCTTTAGAAGGTGCTTTAGTCTTTGCCTTTGAAGCTGAAGTCGGTTTAATGTAAAGATGTTTAGGTCTGAAAACACCCTCAGAAACCGGTGCCTGCTTAGCGGCACCGGACCCATCTGAGGGAATAGTATCCGAGGCTCCAATACCTTGAGTTTCCAGTGGCATGGCCGACTCCACATGGGAGTCGGTAGCGGCCTGCGACTCTAAAGTAGCAGGTGTTAGGGGCTGCGAAAGCGCCTCACTGAGAACCGGCGAATGGCTTAGGAGAAGCTTCGTTGTCGATTTTGGACCTCGGTTGTCTGTCTCTCTCTTTTTCTTTGCGTTTTTTGTGAACTCCGGTAGTCGGATGGCTATCAGACATTTTGGATAATTAAACCGGTGTCCAAAATAGTTTAAAGCAAAATCATACTGACACTTAATAGTGCGTTGGTTAAATCTAGCACAAAACCAACAACCAGAAACGTTGTCATCAGGGCCTAGGCAAGGAATACAGTAAGAATGAAAGTCCTTATGAGGTATTTGCTTTCCACAAGAAATACAATTATTTACTTTTTCTGACATTGGTCTGGAGCAAGAAAAAAGTTTCTCCAACGGGGTACTTAGCTTTATTGAAGACTTCGGATCTGAAATTTGAACACGAAAATCTCAGGAGTTGGCCGACCGGCACTTGCGAACTGCTTCTGCTTCGGGCACCGAGCGGCAAGAAAGACTGAAGAAAATGGCATCGGCCGCTTCTTTTATACCCCTGACGACCTGACGTCAGGGAAGGGGAGACAGCAGCCGACGCAGGACCCAAGACTTTGGAATTCAGGCTGACTGAGGGCAACCTGCCAGCAGATTACCCAAATGTAATGACTGCAACAGTGAAACACGAAGAACATCCAGCGCTGGACCTGGAAATGACCAAGTTTATAATGCTTAGTGAAGGTATGAAAAGAGGACCAGGTAGCCGCCTCCAGGATAGAGCAAATGTCTAAGCCTTTAAAGAAAGCCCCAGAGGAGGATACTGCCCCAGTGGAGTGTGATCTCACTGGGGAAGAAAGGCTCAACATTAACCGAATAACAGAAGGCGATAGCTTTAGAAATCCAAGAAGAGATAGTTTGCTTGGAAACCAGTTGACCCAGGGCTCTTAGGTGGTAGGATACAAACAGGCATTCAAATTTACGGATAAGTTTGGTTTTATCAAAGTAATATCAGAGTTGCCTGTGCACATCCAAGGTGTGCAGAATTCTCTCACTGGAAGGTTGAGGGGAAAAAAACACATGAGAAGGAACAGACTGATTAAGGGATAATTCATTGACCACTGAGCCGAGTGGAGGGGGGGCAGTGACTACAACTCTGATCTGAGATATAGAACAATAAGTATCCTGTTTTTTTTTCTTATTTTTACTAGTTATTGCTTGTAGCAATTTATATATAGCACGTTTTATTGCCTGCTGCATACTATTTACTGTATTTTATTGCTATTAACTAATCTGCAAGGTTAAACTAAAATTGTCTGCCTTACAAGGCCTGATAAATAAGGTTTTTACTGTCACACTGTTTGTAAAGCTTTTTAGCTAGTTTCAATGTGTGAAAGGTATTAACAGGAAATTTTCTCTACTTGTTAAGCACCTGTTTGTTCTGATTTCCTGCCAGGGAGTGTATCATATATATAACTGATTTGTTTGCAGTTAAAAGCATTCTGTAGAGTCTCCTTGCTTCTTTATCTGTTTTAAAATTTTCATTTTGTGGCTCACTGCTGTGATAAACATTCCTGTAGTGTTTACCGTCTATAAGAGTGTAGGCTAGTAGCTGTAGTATTGTCCCAGTTCAGATTTGCTGTCAATGGGCCTGTTTGTTTTTGCAGTGGCTGTTCTGAGCACATGACCAGGCTATCTTGAATTAGCAGAAGCCCTTCTTTAGCTTCGTGGCAGGATTGTGTTGATTGGCGGCTGGCTGGTGGAGGTTGGATGGTCTACGGCTTGGAGTAAGCACTCATTGGTTCTTTTGAGCTTTTTTTTTTTTAAAGTTGTTTAAGGTTGTATCTTCTGGTATTTAAGCCCTAACTTTGAGAGGATTTCTGTCTATACACACTGAGCCGAGTGGAGGAGAGGCAATGACTACAACTCTGATCCGAGATATATAACAAGTATCTTTTTTTTTTTTTGCTTATTTTTACTAGTTATTGCTTCTAGCAATTTATATATAGCACTTTTTATAGCCTGCTGCATACTTTTTACTGTATTTTATTGCTAATCTGCACAGTTAAACTAAAATTGTCTGCCTTAAAATGGCCTGATAAATATGGTTTTTACTATCACACTGTTTGTAAAGCTTTTTAGCTAGTTTCACTGTATGAAAGTTATTAACGGGAAATTTTCTCTACTTGTTATCAGTGGGAGTGGTAAGCACTAGGTGACCTATCTACCACATAAGGAGTGGTTTCTGGCCCAGAAATTGTAGTTATTGGCCATTTGGACAATTTTTTCATCTCTCTAAACTTTCTGATTTAAAGGCCCACATTTGCATTTGTTTCTTTCCTGTAGCTAGTCTAGTTCAGATACAGATTCTTAGTTTTAGAGCTTGAATTTACTTATTCGTGCTTAGCACTTGTAAGCACTAAATAAGCTACACATTACTACAACACTCAACCTTCCTCATTACCCAGAGGAAAACAGTTTTTGTAATTACTTTCCTCACTTGCTTAGAGAAAAACAGCTCTTGTACTCACTTTCCTCACTTGTCTAGAGGAAAATATTTTTTTATTCAGGCATGTTCAACGGTCAGCACCAGTGTTCTCTCCTATCTGATGAATCTGGGCATCTTGGGGCAATGTAGCAATTGTCTCATGTACACAGACAACCCTCTCCTCCTACTACCCAACACTACAACCTGTGAGAGATGCACTTATCTAGCCAAACTGGAGGTAAAGCTCTCTCCAACCAAGACTGAACTTGACAGTCGAGAGGAAAAGGTAAACACTTGCACCACACCACACTCATCACATAGTCCCCACTAAACCTACACCACCAAAATCCACACATAGAAAAACAAAAACATTTGTGGAGGCTCTCAATAATAATCTGCTCAAGGAACAGAGACCTCCAAAGCAGAAACGCAAGCAATCTCCACCCCCCAACACAACCCAAATGAGACACAGCCCACAGACTCAGTGTGCCACTCAACTACAGCCCATAAGGCAAAACAACGTACCCAAAACACTAGTCATAGGTGACTCTACAGTCAGGCACACACTGATGTCCCACTCACCAGGCTAAACAAGGAGAAGGTTACTGTCAGCTGCCTGTCTGGTGCCAGGATCCGCCACATAACCCACACTCTCAGGTCACTCCACAAGTACAAACATGACTCTGCCATTGTTCATGTTGGTGTGAATGACCTGAGATGCACCTCCCTGGACTACAAGAAGAAAGACATAGAAGAGCTCTCCAATTTTGTAGCCCAGGCAGGTATGACCCTAGCTCTTAATAGCATCCTACCATCGCCCAGAATGATACTGCAGCACAAGGACAAAATGACTGACTTCAACAATTGGCTAAGCTTCTGGTGTCATTCTAAGGCAATCGTATGACTGCCTGGGATGTCATGGCCGACAGAATACGATGCTTTGCTGGAGATGGCCTGCACCTGTCACCCCTGGGATACCAGATACTGGCAAGGCTCTTGCCGCCCCTATAGTGCCTTTTTTAGGCAAGGTTAAAATGACAAATTCACCACCGCAACAGGAACAGGCAAGTAAAAACTGAGGGTAATGCGACTCAATGCTAGAAGTCTAAATCTCAAAATGCACTCCCTCGAGGCACTCCTTAAAATGGAGAACATTGATATCTGTGCAGTGACTGAGACATGGTTGAGGCTCCAGACAGCAACTCTGCATTACCAGGCTATAACGCATACCACACTTTTCAGCCATCTAACCTGGACTGGAACGCCAAAGGCGGAGGTGTGTCCATATTCATTAAGGATATCCACACCTCCAGGCTAGTTGCTCAGCATAATGCATCCGAGGTTATCCAAGTGCAACTAACTCTGGGCAAAACTGCAATCCAAACTGTAGCTTGCTACAGATCCCCCACCATGCCCCAGGATTCCCACTCCTCTTTTCTTGATATACTGGAAAATATTAGGGTTCAGCCAAACACCCTAATTGGAGATTTCAACTGCCCCGCCATTAACTGGGAAAACTACTCATGTACCAACTCCTTCGCTCAATGTTTTCTGGAATTCATAAATTTCAATGCCCTGGATCAACTTATCCACACCCCCACCAGGGGCAACAATATCCTAGAAATAGTCATTACCAACATGAGTGACCAGTGTTCCACACCTGAAGTCAATTCCTCATTGGTCAGATACGACCATAAGCTAATCACCCGAGATATCAACATCCCACCCCCAACCCCCATTAAGGAAACAATGGTAAAACATTTCTTCAAAGCCAATTTCATGCTTAAGATGACAGAAGTGGCGAACTTCATGACACCCATGCAGATGGACAATACAGTTATGACTGCTGAATCATACACAAATGCACTCTATGAGCACTTACACAAGTGCATGGATCGTGTTATCCTAAACAGAACCAAGACACTATCCTCAAAAAAAAGGAAGCTAATCTGGTGGTCCCCCCTGCCATAAACGCACTCTACAACAGAAGGAAGAAACTGTTGCAAAAGAGAGTAAAATCCCATGAATGGAGGAGCTCCCTGGTCAGCTTCAGTAAGAAGCTGAGATCCCTTATAAGATATCTTCCAAAACTAGCTACGAAAACAAAATCACCACTGATTCTAGGGACAACCACAAAGCATTTTATAACTATGTCAAGAATCTCAATGGCAACACCCAGATCTGCTCGGAGTTACAGCACAACGACACGAAAATTACAGAACCAACTGATATTGCCAACATCCTGGCAGATTGGTTCAGTGCTAAATTTACCTCCCTCTCACCCCCTAAAGGGCCCATATCTACACAGGAAGAATGCAGAGTCCCTGTAATCACAACCACGCAGGTAAAAGCTGCACTCTCTAAAGCCAAAAACACAGCATCCATGGGACCGGACAACATCCCAGGCTGCATTTTACATGAACTTCTGAACAACCTGGCTCCCCACTTAAGCACCATGTTCAATCATAGCCTCACGTCAGGCTTTGTGCCCACTGAATGGCGCACAGCAACAGTTATCACACTCCACAAAGGGGGAGCCACCACTGATCCCTTGAACATTCGTCCTATTAGCTTGACAAGCTTGGTCTGTAAGGCCATGGACCGTATCATCATGGAACTCAGAGACATTGGTAACCTCCAAACTCTGGACCCCACCCAGTTTGGGATGTGAAAGGCAGATCATGCCCCCTGAACCAGAACTTCTTTGAGGCAGTCACCAAAGCCATAGACGAGGGGTAAGGTGGTTCACACAGCCTATCATGACCTCGCCAAGGCTTTTGACACCATCCCCCATTCTGGAATTATAGCTAAACTCACTAAACTAGGTATAAATCCCTATGTCACAAGCTGGGTTGCCAACTGGCTCATTGACAGAACCAACACTGTAAATGTTGCAGACTCCAAATCTGACTTTAAACCAGTGACAAGTGGAGTACCACAGGGTTCAGTCCTGGGAACTCTCCTGTCTGGTATCTACTTCTCTGAACTACAGGCTAACACAGAAGGCCATTGTCTAATAAAGTCTGCAGATGACTGCAAACTAGCAGCCATAGTAGAGTCCCCAAATGATGTGGACATCCTACAGAAGGGGTTCACTGAGACAGATGCCTGGTTTCAGAGCCATGGCCTCAAGCTCCATGCCAAAAAGTGCATTGTCATGCCCTTTGATAAAAACTCTGTACCCATGAACTACCACAAAGGCGGCAGTCTACTTAATGCCGAAAGTGTGATGAGAGACCTTGGGACCCAGGTGGAAAGTAGTCTGTCCTTTGATAATCACATTGCCACAGTAGTCAGGAAATCCTTCTACGTGGCACACCTCATCACAAAAGGGTTCTCATCCAGGAAAAAAAAAAAAAAAAGAGGTCATTGTTCCCCTCTACTCGACACTCAGACCCATTATGGAGTACAATGCCCCTTTTGGAATGTACCTCACAAGACATCTGCAGCAGCTGGAAAGTCCACATAAGTACCTCACAAAGAGGATTACTGACCTCAAACAGATGCCCTACACTGACCATCTCAAAAAACTCCAGCTTTACTCCGTAGCATATTGCCTACTCCGAGCTGATCTCTGCCTAACATATAAAGCTATGTCATACTCAGAGCTGTTGGACATGATACACCTAAAGAAATCCCAATCCCTCTAGGGACCTAAACCTTGTCACCACAATAAACAGAACATGCTGGAGGGATAGATTCCTGTCCCAGAGACTTTCCATACTCTGAAACAAGTTATCCATCTATGTGGAGCAAAGTTTCCCATTAGTACTCAAGAAAAATCTTGAGGAGTGGATGGGAAATAGGAAATACACCTAGGGGATGACTTCTGTGGCTCTGCTCCACAGGGACACAGGAAAATAACTTTCTTGGGTGGCGTAAGCCAGGGAACCTTGTTGGCTAGGCTTACTTAGGCCCTTGCGCCGATAGCCTAGTACCTACCTATGAACTTTGGACATAAAAGAAGGGTTGATATGCAAGGATACCCTGTGTCTGTGGAAGACCGTGAATGGGGATTAGACATCAGAGCTTGCAACTCAGAGACCCTTCTGGCAGAGGTAATGGCCACAAGCAGAACTGTTTTCTATGTGCAATGCTGCATGGAGGAGGAACTTGCTAGCTCAGGAGGCGTCAATGTAAGCTTCTCTAGCACAAAATTGAGATCCCAAGGAGGAGGGACTGGTTTCCTTTGTAGTCTAATATGAAGGATATCTTTAAGGAACAGTTTCACCTCTAACATAGAGGCTAAAGGAGGACATAGCCAGACAAGCTTAGACAGCTGAAAGGTGAGCCTTCACTAAAGAACAGGAGACCCCACCCTTCATCAGTTCACACAGATAGGACAAAACCACTGGGACATCTACTGACAGTGGCTTGTACGTCCATCTAGCAACATCAGATGGAAAACCTTTTCTATTTGGAAACATAGGATTTCCTAGTAGTGGGTTTTCTGGCCTCCTGCAGAACTTGAAGCACGTCCTCTGAAAATAGGGTTTTAATTCCCTTTAGACACCTATCACCCACAGAGCCAGGTTCAGAGTTGACAGCTGTGGCTGTATTAAGGTTCCCTTGTCCTGTGTGACTAGATCCATCCTGTGGAGTAACTTCTGATGACTGCCCCTAGCTAAGTGCAGGAGAAGGGGGAACCAGTGCTGCCTTGGCCAAAAGGGAATCACCAGCAAGATGTTTGGTTGATCCTGTTGAATCTTCAGTAGGACCTTTTGGAGGAGAGGCAAGGGGAGGGGAAATACCCCTTCCAAGAGAATGATAGAGCATCCACCTTCCAGGCCAAGAGGTGGGGAACTCTGAAACAAAATTTTGGAAGTCGTCTGTTTATGGGGGAGGCAAAAAGATCTACTGGAGGGATACCCCAATAATGGAACAGGTTCAAAAACACATCCCTGTTTAACATCCATTTGTGGGATCGGGTCATGGACCTGCTTAATGAGTCTGCCACCACATTCTGAGCTGAGGGAAGGTGAACTACTTGAAGGGAAACTTGACTTTGTAAGGCTAACTCCCGGGCATGTATGGCTAGTCTGCGTAGGAGGTAAGACTTTATTCATCCTGCTTGTTGATGTAACAAAGGACAGTGGTGCTGCTGTGAACAACCTCAGCACCCCTGGAGTCAGCTTGGGTTTGAAGATCTGTAGGGCAAAAATAAAGGCCCTCATCTCTCTGACACTGATATGATATTTTGTCTGTTTTGCAGTCCAAACATCCCTGACCCTCCAGGATTGTACGGTTGCACCTCAATCCTGTGTCTGAGGCATCTGTGTACAATTCTTGAGAGGAGAGGGGTGGCTGAAGGGGGTGACCAGAATTTTTGGTCACCTGTAGGATCCACCAATCCAACTCCTTTTTTATGCAAGGTAGGAGTGGAATCATAAAATTCAGAGGGTGTATGTGCTGCGTCCAGACTGTCCTTAGGAAAGACTTAATCTTCCTCATGTGCAACTTGGCCAATGGGAGCATGGGGATCGCAGATGCCATGAACCTCAAGAAGGGGTAGGAAGTGCCTGGCAGTCAGGGATTGAATGGGTAATATGCTCTGGAAGTAGGTAGTGAGGAACAGCACCTTTTCTGTGGGCAGGGAAGCTAGCATCTTGCTTGTTTGGATCTTGCAGCACAGAAAAATGTGGTTTTGCAAGGGGATCATTGAGGGCTTTTGACAGTTTATAATGAAGCCTAGGCTCTCCAGAAAGAAAATAGTGAAGGAAAGATTTTCCATAAGTAGATCTGAGGACTGGGCTTGGATTAGGAGATCATCTAGGTAAGGAAAGATTTTAATTCTCTGTAGTCTGCAAAATGCTATGACAGCAGCCAAGCATTTTGTTAAGACCCTTGGTGTGGTAGAGAGACCAAATGGCAAAGCACAAAACTGAAAATGCGAGAAAGCAACAGAAAAATGTAAAAATTTCCTAAACAGATGGTGAATAGGGATGTGAAGATAAGCGTCTGATGTCTAAAGATACCATGAATGCTTGGGGAAGAATAATAGGAAGAAGAGAATGCAAAGTCAACATTCAGGAGGAGGAAACTTTCAGGAATGTGTTAAATTGGGAAGGGTCTAGGATGAGTCTCCAGGGGCAATCCTTCCTGGGGACCAAAAACATCCTGGAATAGAAACTTTTCCTTTGTTGGGAGGAAGGCACCTCTTGAACTGTCCCCTAAGAAAGAAGATCAGAGATGACCTGAGGGAAGAAACCCAATTGTTCTTTTGGTGGTTGTGGGATGCCTCTGAAGGAGAGGTAAGTTTCCCAAACCATGAAATATCCTCTCTGGATGATGGGGAGGACCCAAGACTCCTGGGTGATCAGATTCCAAGCAGTAAGAGAGTGGGAGAGATGAAGGGACAGGGGAGTGGATGGCACTGGAGGCAGACAGTCACAGGCTACCAAGGCTTAGGATGGGACTGAAAAGGCTGTTCTTAAGCAGGAGTGGATGGGGCAGATATAGAAGAAGAAGCTTATTTCCTAGGGCCTCTCTTACTTTTAGAGGAAGTAGGCATGACAAGGGTCCTAACAAAGGCCGTCTTTGCTGGATAGTTCCTTTGGAACCTTGGGACAGCAGAAACAAGGATATACTTAAAGATCCTGTAGCTCCTTACCTTTTTCCTGCAAATATTTCAATAAGTCTGCAGCTGAGCTACCAAATAAGGCTTTATTATCAAGGGGGACATCCATCAATTTGGCCTTGAAGTCATCAGGTAAGGGTTGTAACCTTAGCCAAGAATATCTCCTTCGGACTGACACAGAGGCCCCTGGCCTAGCTGAGGCATCTGCAGCATTGTAACTGCACTTTATGGAGTGCCTAGTTACCTGGGCAAAGGAACTGAGGATGGCTGCCAGTTTTGCCTTGGCAGGAGAGTCCAGCAGCTCTGAATGGAGTTTTATTGCATCTGAAAGAAGAGTCAGTGAGTATTTGGCCATGTGCGTATGGTAATTAATTGCCCGGAAGGCCAGAGTGGCAGAGATAAACCTTTTTCCCCAGTCTCTCCAAGACCTTACTCTCTATCAGAAGGCAGTGAGGAGGTGGAAGGTAGTAATTTGAAAGCCTTATCAGCTGAAACTGCAATTCTACCTGGATCTGCAGATGGAGCTTTTAACAGGAACTTGCAGTCTCCAGGCACCTTGTAGAATCTGTTCAGATGCTTGGGAGCAGAGGGCTGGGAGTATGCGCACTTGGATACAGCTGTAAAAGCATCCAGGAAAGCAGGCAGAACTGAAGGGGACAGAGAATCCATTTAAAAGAGGTCATAATACCTCTTTTGTATAATTTGAGACTTGAGAACAGTTCCAATTGAAAAAGTCTTTCATTTTCTGGGTAGTATCTCCGAATGAAATATCCTCCATAGTGGAATCTGTACCATTAGATTCCTCTTCTGTGGAGCCATACCCCAAGGGGGAAGCAATTTGGGTGGAGTAGGCTAATGGCTCATCCACTGGAGATTCCTCTTCATCTTAAGATGTATCTACAGCTGTCTACTTAAAGGCAGTGGAAGGAGAGAAAGTCTATAGCGGGACAGAGGAAGGTGAAGACTGGCATATGGCCTTGAAGGCATTGAAAAGGCTTTGTGAGAAAGCCCGAATCAGGAGCTTGCTCTTGAGGAGCAGGGGAAACATGCTTTGTTTTTAACTTTTTCTTTTTAGGGGCTTCCATGTGATGAAAGGTAAACGGCCAGATGTTGGACTACACTTCACTATGTCAGTAAGCACATCCTCATGCACAGTGATTTGGGTGGTGCCACGTGGACCTTCGAATATCATGAGCCATGGTTCCCCGTTTTTCATTCAAGTCAGATGCCAGCACTTCCCTCGTGGATGTACTGGCAGACTCCTTTGGGGCTTCCACTGTGGTAGGTACCCACCGAAGGGACATCCACCACCTCCAGAATGGCCTCCAGGTTTACACTGGCCTCGGGAGGGATGCCCAGAAGAAAGGGTGCAGCTGGAAGATCAGGCCAAGGTTTCTTGGCCTTTGGCTCATCAGAAGGACCCAATGTCACCTCCATCTCCCGTGCCAAACGCTTAAGACGTTGGTTCTCTAAGGAGAGTAAGTGAAGCTAAACGGCTCCTAAGGGCTTTGGGGACGAATGACTTACAGATATAGTGCAACCGGTCTTATCATGGTCTGGGCCTAGACAGAACAATCAGAGATTGTGGGCATCTTTATGTGGAATCTGCCTTCCACAATGACACTTGCCCTTCCTAGCTAAAATGAAATCACCCAACAAACCAACAACAGCAACGAGAATTAAAAAAAAAAAAAAACAACAGGGTACTTATCTGAACCTAGGTACATAACTGATTAGGCAAACAAACATCTGGAGCAGGCGATCGAACAGGCGGCAGAAAAGTTCTGAGGTTGGTGCGTGCTGACATCTGCTTTATACCCAACTTCTCTTTATGACCAACATACGTAGGATGATGTGCGGCATTGCATGTACCCTGCAGTAGCATACAGACTTTTGTATACTGGCCGGACGTATGAGTCAGACGGAGGTGGACTCCCTAATGTGATGAATACTGCAGCATATGATTAGAAGGACATCATTGGAGTCGATCTCTGACCCCCAGAACAGATGCAGTGATCTTACTGGATCCAAGGAGCTCATACCCAGTTAGATCAGAGATGTCACTAAAGTGGAAGCTGACCATAACTTTGGATCAGACTAGGATAACACCTGGAAGAAGCTCAGATACAAAATTCCTGGACCTGGAATGCAGACCGAGGTAGTAGCAATCACAGGCAGAGGTGAAGGGCCAAAGCGCATGGGTATGACAAAAGTTGGAGCCAGGAGAAGCCACAACTGAATTGGGGTCCTGGGAACTTCCTCATCATCTTACCTACATCTACTTCTGTCAGGCTTCTGACGGACTGGACTGATCTGATGGAGGATGAAACAGGAGGAGGTTCTTGAAGATCTATGCGTCAGTCTCTCCTGCATGAAAGGGGAATACAGCCTAGGGGAGACTGGCTTTGGTAAAATTCTCAACTCCAGAAAGGGAGGAGTTTGAGATCCTATAACTATCAGACTTGAAGGAAAATTTAGAACCAAAGCTTTAGAGAACTTAAGAGAGCACAAAGATGATGAAATGCAGCTGAGGGAAAATTTCCTTGATTGTTTGCCCTTTTCCCTGGGCTTGTCACCACTCTTCTCCCTTTTGCGTGTGTCTGAAAGCTTTTTAGCAGACGGGGAGGCTCCAAAAGCAGAAGACACAGCTTTGGATGGTTCTCCCACAATGCCCAAACAGTAAACACATTTCATATGGGCATCCAAACTGGAGATCTTGTGGCCACAGGTCACACATTTCTTACATCAGGATGGCTTGGCAGCCATGGTAAAAAAATAGGCACTCTGAAGTAACAAGAAAATAATCTACAATAAGAATTACAATACTACAGAAAGTGTAATAAACCTCACGGAGTGGATCAGTTAAAAGATAGCAACTGGCAAGAAAGAAAAAACTCTATTGATAAAGTTAAGCCCTTTCGTCCCTACGAATGAGGGATTTCATCAGAATAGTAAAATTCATTAAGTGTGCTTCTTTTATAAGCAATTATGCTGTCACATGACTATAAATCTAATAAGTACAACCACTCAACAATCAAAAAAATAAAATCAATCATAGGTTCTAATATTTAGAGTTTATTATTGATTTTATATCGATATTACATTTCTACTCATTGTTTATGGGCAGAATTGTTCAGAGTCCTAGTACCCTATACGAGTTCTGCTTCCCAGCCAATTTTTACATTAATTTATATACATATAATTTTTTTGTTTTATTTTTTGACTTACTTTTTTGGTTTACAGTTTTATATGTTGTCATGGTAACCCTTACACTTGCTCTTTATACCACATTTTGTATATTGTTTGCATTTTATTTATTTTTAATATATATTTTCAAACATACTTATATGTATGTATGGATTTACTTTATTATAAAATAGACAGCAGATCAATTAGAACCCAAGATTGATTTTATTCTTCTGATTTTTGAGTGGTTGCACTTATTAGTTTTATAGTCATGTGACTGCTTAATTTTTTCATGGGTAAGGTTTCCTGTATAATTGCTTATAAAAGAAGCACACAATGGATTTTACTGTTCTGATGAAGTCCCTGATTCACAGGGAAGAAAGCTCTTAACTTTTTTTTATCAATAAATATTTTTTTCTTTCTGTCCGGTTGCTATCTTTTAACTGGTCCACTCCGTGAGGTTTATTACATTTTTTGGACTTATATTTGGCTTGACACTTAGCATGGTTAGTGTTATTTAGTCTTTCTTTGTCAGCGTCTCAGTGGAAGTTAAATTGATTGCATTAACACCGTTGGTGGTTAACGGCCATAGCTGGAGTTCGCAGGAACAGCTACAAATTGAACATCTCAAGTCCAACTTCATTTTGTTTCACTTTGTATTACATTTGTAATACAAATTTGCTTCAGCTACAATGGCTAGCTTTGAGAAAAAGACCTCACCTACTACATCAGATGATTCTACAGATCTGGAAGTGTAGAAGAAGAGAGCAGCTTGTCTCAATAGGTCAAATTATTGACCCAGCAAGTCATGCAAATCCAATCATCCCTTGAGAGACTACAATTCACTACCATCTTTGTGGATGGAGCTCCAAAAGAGATCAGATTTTACCCAGAAGTCAACGACGGTGTGGTTAGATGGAAACGGAATGGCCAAAGAGAAAATACACTGAATTTAGATATGGAGGAGATACCTTGTGCCCAGAGAGGATGGGTTATGGAAGATTTTAACACTTGGATTAAAAATTGGCTGAACAGAGATTTTACTTTTTCGGCAAAGAAGAACTACACACCACTGAATCATGACTTATAGGAGGACCTTAGAGCCTTTGAATCAAGACTCAGAAAGGTATGCAACTTACAATGTGACAACTCTTACCTTGCTGAGTGTATTACATGCAAGAGGGTGCCCAAAGGACTAAGAATGTTTAAATTTCCTAATGGGCTAGTTTGTGGTCAAGAAGTGGATGAATTATTACAAATGTTTGATTGACATGGACTAGAATTGGTACAATTTATTATTCATATTAATGACAATAAAATTAAATGTTTGTTTGATGAAATAAATTACCTTAACATTCAAATTACAAATGACACAGCTTTTAATAATATTGAAGGTGACTATAATAGAATGTTTGACAAAATAGAAGAGCAAGTTAAAAACAACTTGGCAAGGAAGCAGAAAAAGTTATAAGAGATGAAAATGAGTATAATAAAAAAGTTGCATACCCTTTACCCAAAGCTTACCAATGAGTAGGTAGGTCAGACTTGCAGAATTTAAATGAAGAAAATGGTGATGCAAGGGAAGTACCTTTACAGATATGGCAGGTTAGACAAAATCATGGCTCTTTTCAGCGAAGGTCAGAATTATAGAATAGTTAGTGAAGCACACTAAGAACATCACTCATTAAGAAGGTCTGAATGAATTGGTAATAAAAAGGGACAACAGAATTTTTAGTACACTCCCACAACCCAAAAGTGCTGCAGGCAAAGGTGTGAAACAACACTGGAAGAAGAAGAACAGGGTGAACTATTAAGATCAAACAGAATTGAAGCTTTTGATGGTAAGCTACTCAGTTTAGATGGTTTCAATATTTGTAATTATACTGAACAAAAAAGTAACAGACTCATTTTTCCCTTTTTTAAAAAGGTCTGAAATTTGTTCTGGGGTGTAGATGTGATATAGCTAAAACAGAATTCAAACTTTTTACTAGAAAAAATAATTTTAAAATTATGTTTAAAGACAAATTAGATGTTGAAGTTCTAGCTAAAAGTTTGAGGAAGAAGAGCACATTTATCCCCCATTACACCCTTCAATAGCTAGTTATGAAAATATTTGTACGCAGGAAATGTACCAAGAATACAATAAGCATAACAGAAAATATAATTTAACAAAAAATATAATTTAAATCGAGAAGAAAGGTTATTACAAGAGATTAGACAAAATTGAGATGTACGTTTTATGGAACTGGATAAGGGTTGGGGTTTGGTTTTGCTGAATCAAACAGACTATACCAACATCTTGAGTCAAATGTTACATGACAATGACACCTACACAACACTGTCACTGAATGAGATCAACGTAGCGCATAAAAAGATTCAGATTTTCCTTGAGGATTCTTTATTACAAGGGATAATTAATGAGATGGTTTACAATTTTTTGTTTAGCAACTATCCATTAATTCCAAACAAGTACCGCTGACAGGAAAATACAGCAGTCAATTGTTCTTTGATACAAAAATCCAAGTTTAATACACATAAGCAGCTTCCAAGGTTTAAAATCAAAGCACATAAAGGCACATGTTTGGAGTTTACAGTTCTTTTTGTACCTTTGCTTGCTTTTACTTCGTTTATTTAACTATCCATTAATACCAAACACATTTGGAATACCCAAAGTCCACAAGAATATCTCAAACCTCCCGTTCAGAATGATTGTGGGAGCACAAAATAATTCCACATACTCTATGGAAGGGGGTTTATCGACAGAATTTTAAAAGATTTGTTATGCACTGTGGAACACATTTTAGTAGATTCATGGGATTTTTGGTGAAGATCAAAAATGAGTAATTTTCTGAATGAGTAGTTTTTTCCACCATCAACATCATTGATTTGGTTTACCTCCATACTCCACCGTGAAGGTTTAGAATTATTTTATGAAGCTATCAGAACATTAGGGAACTTTGAAAATAGTTTGCTTAACTTCTTTATGGAATTAATGGAGTTCATACTGTTTAACAATTGCATCACGTTTGAAGGGGAATATTTCAGACTGTTGTGCTCCCATATAAACTTGGTCATGTATGGATGGGAAACCAAGTTTATACTCATTCTAAGTATAGTAATCAGCGGCACATTTATTTGCGATACCTGGACGATGTGTTCTTTATGTGGAGGAACAAAGAGTGAAATTGAGGCTTTTGTGAATTACATTAATACTATTTGTCCATACTTTAAATTCACCCATAATTGTTCTTTAGATAGTATTGACTATTTGGATGTCACGTTATTTAAAAAGTATGAAGATAAATGTTTTGGTTCAAGGATATTTAGCAAATCTACATACTCTAAAACTCTTTTAGATTTTCAGAGTCTCCACCCTTACTACACAAAAAGGAACCTGGTTAAGGGACAAATGATCAGAGCTGCAAGTGTGTTCCAATTCAGAGCGCTTCAAAGTGGAACTTGGATTATTTTATAGGAAGTTTAGTGACAGAGATTACCCACCACAATTGGTGGTAGAATGTAACGAATAAGTATTGGAAGGGTGGGGAACTAGATATACATCACTTTTAGGTAGTGGTGCACCAGACCTTCACTCTAGGGATAATAATACAGATTCCATTTTTGCCAGTTATATGGTCCTTCGTTGACATTACGGTGATTTTAGTGCTGAAGTTAGAAGTATTACGTCTAAAAATTGGGTTATGTCTAAAAATAACTAAGAATTATGAAACATATTGAGGGAGAGACCATATTATTTATACAAGATGGAACACAGCCTTAAATTTTGGTTAGAACATCCTTTACCGTAAAAAAGAAAAGGAACGCCCAAGTGTGGTGCATGTCATTACTGTAGTTATATGCTGGAGAGTGAAAACATTACAGTTGGTCAACCATTACAAGTAATCAAACTAGATACAGGAAATTGTGGTAGTGAAGGTCTAGTGTATATAGCCATCTGCCTTAGCTGCCCACATTATTATGTGGGGAAAACAGAAATAAGTTTTTGTAAAAGGATCTACGAAAATAACTATGCCATCCAAGACAGTAACTTGAACAATGCTCTGCAAACACAGCATTTGTTAGTCCTTTTACGAAGTTCCATTTTGGGATTATTAAAATAGTTAGAAAAAGGCCCAAGAGGGTTTTTTTGGGAGAACAATTTGCTTTGAAAGAGCTGTACTGGCAGCATAAGACTAAATGCAGCCTCATTACCTGGGTTGAACCAGTCTATAAATCTTATGGCAGTGTTGAGGAAAAGGGCATTGATTATTTAAATTATTCAAATATTTAGAGGTTATTATTGATTTAATATTGATATTATTTATACTCATTTTTTATGAGTGGAGTTATTCAGGGTCCTAGTAGCCTATACTAGTTCTGCTTCCCAGCCAGTTTTTACAGTCATTCATATATATATAATTTTTTTTCTTTTGTTTTTTGGCTTACTATTTTGGTTTACAATTTTATACGTTGGCATGGTAACTGTTGCACTTGCTCTGTATACTACATTTTGTAGCTAGTTTGCATTTTATTTATTTTTTAATATATATTTTTAAATATACTTGTATATGTATGTATGTATTTACTTCATTATAATTAGATAGTTGTTCAATTAGAACCTAGGATTGACTTTTTTTTATTGTGGAGTGGTTACACTTATTAGATTTATGGCCATGTGATGGCTTAAACTGCTTATAAAAGAAGCACACTTAATGGACTTTACTGTTCTGATGAAGTCCCTGATTCATAGGGACGAAAGTGCTAACTTTTTATCAATAAAGAGTTTTTTTTTTCTTTCTGGCCGGTTGCTATCTTTTAACTGATCCACTCCGTGAAGTTAATTACATTTTTTGGAGCTATATTTGGCTTCATGGTTAGTGTTGTTGGGTTTAATTACAATACTACCACAGCATGAAACTACTCTGAAGTTACCAACCTACACAACAAGAAAAAAGTGCCAAAGGTGCAAGGAGAAGAAGAAAGTTTTTTTTTATTTGTGTGTGTGTGTGTGTGTGTGGGGGGGTGCAACTATGCGACGAAAAGAAAAAAATGTCCTACAACAAAGACCAACCCTCCCTTCCTTTTCTCTCTCGCTCTTTCTCTATCGATATATATATATATATATATATATATATATATATATATATATACACACACACAAAATTCTACAGATGTATCTATATATAAATGAAATTTGAACATTTTAGCTGAGCAAGGAATCATGTCTGTTTCTTGAGCAGTAAATGAGATCTGAGGTAATGTGTGAGATAGGAGGGGATGTTGGGTAAGGGGAGGAGCCTGAGATATGGATCCTAAAGTCTAGTGTGCCCAAAGTCAAATCCCAAGACTCATCCTTTGAAGAATAGATGGAAGAGACATCAAATCACATCTCAAAACAGTAGCAACTAATAGCAATAAACCTGAAGAAGGTAAGTTGGGACCATTTGATTCAGAAAAGATTTTCACAGGAGGAAGGAAATGGACAGAGGTATTACCGAGGTGTATTATGGGATAGGAAAGGAGCTGACAGAAGAATCTTCTATCAAGTTAATAAGAAGTTATGCACTCACCATAACGTTCCATGTGAGTTGTTCATCTTGCCTTCATTCTTAATTGATGGGTTCGGAGACGATCCCTCGGCTCCGGTAAGGCCACATGCAAAGCTCGAGGTCTTCCAGTAGCTCAAGGCCAAGCCCCTATCCCATGATGCACTGTGAATTACCTCAGATCTTGTTTGCTGCGTATACTATAACCATATATAATCGTTATTCCCCTATAGAAGGGACGAAGAATTTGAGCAACAAGAATGAAACCAACATCCAGGTTGACTATCAGCCAGGAGGGGGTAGGAGGGGAGGGAATGTAAGAATGAAGGCGAGATGAACAACTCACATGGAACGTTATGGTGAGTACATAAATTCTTAATGTGTTGTTCAATCTCGCCATTCAGTCGTAACTGATGGGTAGCATCCCAAGCACCATCAATCTCGGGTTGCTCACAGCAGTACATTTGTCAGGACCGTGGACCCAAAGGATGCTCTTTCCCCTTGAGGCTTTATCAACTTTGTAATGAATGATAAAGGTATGAGGTTTTGACCAAGTGGCTGCTACACAAATGTCATCGAGGGGAAGTTTGGATGAAAACGCAGAGGATGTAGAAACTGCTCTGGTTGAGGGAGCTTTAATCTTGTGTTGACAGGGCATATTAGCAGCTGAATAGGCAAAGGTGATACTATCAAATAACCATTTAGATCAGATAACCATTTAGACAGAGTTGTTTTAGTCACTGGTCTACCTTTCCTGGATTCAGAGAATGAAGCAAAAAGCTGGTCTGATTTCCTGAAATCTTTTGTTCTATCCAAATAAAATCTGAGGTGTCTGTGAAAATCAAGTTGGTGCAGCATATACTCGAACTTGTTGAAATGATTAGGGAAAAAAACTGGTAACTCAATAACTTGGTTAATATTGATTTCTGAACAAACTTCGGGCAAAAAAGGTATTTGTTCTAAGTGATACTCTGTCAGCATGAAAAATCAAATGAGGAGGGTTGATAGATAAAGCCTGAAGCTCTGACACTCTGTGGGCAGACGTAATAGCTACCAGAAAAATGGTTTTCCATGACAAATATTTGAAGTCACAAGATGATGCTGGTTCAAATGGAGGGAGAATTATACGTGAAAGCATAAAATTTAGATTCCATGGAGAATAGAGAGTTTTCACAGGTGGTTTCATATGAAACGTCCCCTTGAGAAAAGCTTTGGATAGCTTGTGGGACATGATATTTAAACAGTCAACCCCAAGATGAAAATTCGAAATAGCAGCCAACTGAACCAAACTGTTGCTGCTGCCACTCCTTTGTTAAAGATCATAGTCAAGAATTCTAGTATGGACGTCATGGGGGCTTGGTAAGGATCAATTTTATTTTTAGAGGCCCATATGTAAAATCTCTTCCACTTACTAAGATATAATTTTCTAGTGGAGGGCTTATGAGAAGACAAAAGGATATGTTTTTCTCACATTGGAAAGGTTATGAAGCCTAGCTATGAGGGGAACTGGAGCAGCCAAGCTGTCAGCTTCAGTGACTGCAGAGAGGGACGAAGGTCCCCCGACGGGTGTGTCAGGAGGTCTGAAACCGGGTCCAGAATCTATGGATCCTCCAAGAGATGAGGTTGAAGGAATGGGAACCAAATCTGCTAAGGCCAATGAGGGGCTATTACAATGATGGTCCTTCCCAGGGATTTTGCTTTCTGTAGAACCTTGGGTATCAATGGTATTGGTGGAAATGCATAGATGAGACCCGGGGGCCAATCATGTATGAGTGTGTCCCTCGGGGCTTCTCCCAAAGGGGGAATCAGGGCAAAGTTGCTTCTGCATTTTGTGTTGATGTGACTGGCAAAAAAGGTCGCAGCAGGGCTGGCCCCATTTGCGAAAAATCCTGTCCGCAATCTCTTTCTTGAGGGACCACTCATGTGGCAACAAGATTGCCTTGCTTAGTTTGTCTGCTATCATGCTGGATCTCCCCGGGATGTGCGTGGCCAACAGAAAGCACTGGGAGGAAACAGCCCACTGCCAAACTCTTGACGGCTTCTCGGCAAAGGGGGTAAGATCTGGTTCCCCCTTGTTTGTTCCAATACCAGACTACTGACATATTGTGTCTGAATCGCAATCGTTCCTAGAGGAAGAGAGTCCTGGAAGTACTTCAACGCCAAAAGTACTGCTCTCATCTCCAGGATATTGATATACAAATTTGACTCCTGATCGGTCCATGTGCCTAGGGCAGTCTTTCCCTGAAAATGCCCCCCCATCAGAGAAGCATCTGTGGTCACAATGGCTACTGGAGGGGGAAGAACAAAGGGGCGTCCTATGGTGACATGAAGAGACATCAACCACCACTGGAGGTCTTTCTTGCAAGAGCTTGTAATCAATATTGTGTGGTCTGTGGGTAGTTCCTGGTAAGACCACTGAGTGAACAGCCATTGAAGGATCTGCATATGCATTCTAGCTAATGGTATGACTAGGATTGCTGCTGCCATCATACCCAATACTTTCAGAACTTCTGAAGCTGATGCTCTGTCTTTTGATACCAATGTGTTGATGAAGAAGAAAGACTCTTTCCATTGGTAGCCTTAAGAGTGGTGGTTGAAGTGTCTAGCTCTGCCCCGACAGAAATTATATGCTGCGATGGTGACAAGGCACACTTTTCTGAGTTGACTGTAATGCCTAGATGAGTGTACTTCCTTGCCTGAATCAGCTGATGCCTGGTGGTAGCAGTAAGGAGCCAATCGTCTAGGTACAGAAACACCTGGAATCCTAGATGCCTCAGGTGAGCTGTGACCACTGCCATGCATTTGGTGAACACTCTGGGGACTGTAGTGAGACCAAAGGGCAGGGCTCGAGAATGATCATGATTGGCCTTCAGCCGGAAACGGAGTTGATCTCTGGATCGCCTGGCCATCTTTACATGGTAGTATGCATCCTTGAGATCTATCGAGCACATCCAATTGTCTTTCCCTAAGAAGGGAAGTATAGACTGGAGCGTGACCATCTGGAACTTCTCTTTCTTTACATATTGGTTGCGTCTACTAAGGTCCAAAATGGGTCTCCGGTCCCATTTTCTTTAGAACCAAAAAGAATCTTGAGTAAGTTCCGGATCCTCTCTGGTCTGCTGGGACTGGCTGGATGACACTTCTCTAGCAACTTTCGGACCTCTATAGTTGCCTGTCCACTGCAACCGGGTGGAACGTCTGGGATTCTCCTTATGGTCTGAGGGGGTGTGGTGAATGATATGAAGTACCCTCTTGAAATTATACTTTGTACCCAGCTGTCTTTTGTTATTTTTAGCCAGGCATCTGGGTACAAAGATAAGCAACCCCCGACTGCCTCCAGAGCAGGACAGTTGGGCCTCCTTTCAGGAGCGCTGGTAGGGTTGCCTAGAGAAGTGATCTCTGTCACCCTGGTGTTGCGGACCCCCTCTGCCATGAGGGAGGTGTCTTCCATTATTACCCCATCCTATGCCCTTGGGGGGAGTTCACCACGTGCATCCTGAAAGGCTCCTTGCGCTTTCCGGAACCACATTTTCCCTCCCCTTTGACTTTTGGGATAAGGTCGGGTAGGAATGGAAAAACGGACTCCGACAGCAGAGTCTTTCCCTCAAGTTCACACCTGGTCAAGGTTTCTTTCACTTTAGGCCCAAAAAGGGATGAGCCATCAAAGGGAGTGTTCATGAAGGATGACTTAAAAGGCTCAGCGAAGGAACACAAGCGCATCCAGGAATGTCTTCTAAGAGCGATTCCTGTACCC
Source organism: Protopterus annectens (assembly GCF_019279795.1). Taxonomy (NCBI): domain Eukaryota; kingdom Metazoa; phylum Chordata; order Ceratodontiformes; family Protopteridae; genus Protopterus; species Protopterus annectens. The sequence goes on from NC_056731.1 coordinate 7,804,358, forward strand.
GCTGCCCTACTCGTTCCATCAGCTGCATAGGATATGAGATGCATGGATGAGTTGACAATAGAATTTAGGATAGAAAGCTGGGAAGCAACTTTATCAGAGGCTCTTGCAGCTACTGTACCCTGAAGAGCATCGCCCAACTCCTTAAGGAGATCTCTTTGCAACCTAGTAAAACGGGTTAACTAGTTCAGTGAACGGAGAGCAAACGTCTCTGAACAGAACACGCGTTCCCATATCTATCCATAATCCTAGACTCTCTATTAGGAGGATGGATAGACGAGGAAGTCTCAGACATTTCCTTTTTGGTGGCTGCCGCCACCACCATGGCATCAACAGGAACTCCTTTGGCCAAGAACGTTTTGTCTAGTGGGGCTGATATAAATTTGTTAGGCCTCCTAGGGAAGGGCTCCATAGAATCTGGCGACTCCCACGCCCTTCGAGAAACCAGCTGCATGAGCTCATCAAAGGGAGGAGACACCCAAGAGGTGGAGGATTAAGACCCGAAAGCCTTCAGGAGAACTGACTCATCCTTAGTAGGGTTTTTGGACTGCCAATCACCCCTATGCCCAAGGATCTCAAGTATCTTATCAAAGGAGATATCCTCAGAGGGGGACCGGGGGGACCCTTCTGACTCATCCAAGTCAGTATCAGATGTTAAAGACTCCTGTGGGGAGTCCAAGTGTCTCCTCTTGCACAATCTCTTCCTAGGAGCCTCCTCAGTGGGGGCTTCTGGAGAGGTCTCGGAACAGGGGCCACCCTGTGGGGCTACCTGGGGCTCTGGGTCTTTACGCTTAGCCTGGATCATGGAAGTGGAAGCAGACACAGGTTGCTTTAGGGGATGAGGAAGCAAGGCCTGAAGTCGAGGATGTCTTGGGAGACAAAGCTCTCCTCATGGCATCAAAGGCACCACTGCTCCAATGGGAAGGAGTCAACGGATCTGAGAGAACTGTCAAACCCTCCCGCACCAAGGCAGTGGGCTCTGAGTCGGAGGTAGGAGCCAAGCTCATCTGAGCCGAAGCGCAGAGAGGGAGAGTCGGCATCGACAAGTCGGTTCGACTATCCTCTCCGGATACGACTGGAGAGTGTCGGCTCCAAAAATCCCTGGTCGACGCCGAGGATGTCAGAGTAGATGGAGCCGAGGACACTGGAACAGACCTCGACCCCAAAGGCTCCATGATCAACAGGTCTAATTCTTCTGGCCCCGAAGGACTGGTATGGCTCGGAGTAGACAAAGCAAGAGTAGTTGGTTCCAAAGCCGCTTGGGTCAGAGACAACAATTTAGCAAGGTCTGGTGCCTGTAGAAGCTTCTGTACCAATCGATCCATATCCAAATCTGAAAGGCTGACAGATGACCTAGATGAATGAACAGATGGTGCCGACTGGAGTAATGGTGACTGAGGCACTTCGGATACCGGCTCCAAGGCTGTGGGCCGGCTCCGAAACCTGTAGAGCCAATGTCACAGACTCTTTTTTTTTTTTTTTTTTAATGTTTGGAGTCCTTAGATTAAACAGATGACTTGGAGGACTTAGAAGATTTGCTTGCAACATCCTGGTCACTCAATACCGCTTGAAAAGTGTGTTTTATCAAACCCCTGTCCATTAATTTCCTTTCTCTCTCTAACAGAACCCTGGATGAAAAGGAATGGCAGATAGCACAAGATTCTTGCAAGGGGACAGCCCCCAAACAATATACACAGGTAACATGCCCATCAGTGACTGACATTTTCTGATTACAGTCCGGACATTTTTTATAACCGGACTTGGGATGTTTGTCCTTATCCACCATGATACTAATCTAAACACACGCAGATCAAAAATGAGTGTGAAAATAATAATAGGCTCTACACACACACACACACACACACACACACACACACACACACACACACACACACACACACACACACACACACACACACACACAAGCCAGAGATAAAGGTATCCAAAAAACTCTTATAACTATAACTATTATAGAATATGCTACCTAAACACACACACTGCCCAAAGTTCACTAGGCCAAAACAAGGCCAAATATTTAAATAGTAAATATATATAAACACATGGGAAGGGGAAATGCAAGGAAGCTATAAGAGCTAACTACCTATGTCAAAAAAGTACTAATGCTACATAATAAGCTACTAAATCAAAAATTTTAAAGTTTACTGGCCCGAGCTTTCACTGGAACTTCCGATCAGATGCCACGGCAAACTAGATCTGAGGTAATTCACAGTGCATCATGGGTTAGGGGCTTGGCCTCGAGCTACTGGAAGACCTCGAGCTTTGCATATGGCCGTACCAGAGCTGAGGGATTGGCTCCAAACCCATCCGTTAAGAAAGAACGGCGAGATTGAACAACTTCACATATAAACTCTCTTTGTAAAGAGGAATACCAATCAACTCATATCTCAAAACTGTTCTTTTTAAATGCTCTCTAAATATTTAAGTGTGGGAAGAATATATCTTACTTTGCTTATGCTGGTATTTGCTATCATGGCAAGCACTGTTTAGCTGACTATGCTACAGACTTCAGCCAATGTTCAAAGTAAGATAAAGGCATTAAATAAATGTTAGAAAGTGCTCAGATCCACACAAGACCATATCAAAAGAATGATACTTGCAAAGCAAAATACAGTCACTGTAGACAACCAAGAAAAATACAATAAAATGCTAAAAGGAAGTCAGTTGAAAAAAAGACATGCTTAGTTTTTTGCTTCCTCTTCACTGGGATGTCTGCTCGAATGAAAGGATGTGGTGCAGACCCTTGTCAGACCTCAATAAGGGAACCAGGAACATTTTCTCACACAAGGATCTGAGGTATGCTCTCAGGTTCCTCAGAAGTAATCACCCGATGTTCTCTTTCTCCCTGTGGTGCCCAAAGATTCCGTCTCAGACATGCAGGTTAGAGATGCCATACTGGCCTCTACCTCCCCTGAGCTCATATTGGGCAACAGAAGTACCAGTTTTTAAATTTTTACACTTCTTTTTGGGTGTCAGCGAAACATCAGAGGCCAAGGATTTCGCCATCTTGGAAAGCATGAGGCTCATGAGACACTGGGTCTTCAGATATGTATTAAGCCCAGTTAGAAGGGTTTTATGGGCAAACAACTCACACATTTTACAATTAGAGCAATTGTGTTCAGCTCCTAAGCAAAACAAACACAGAGTGGTCTTCATAAGGAAATCTGCTTTTCACACTCACACTTTCCTCTCTCAGCTGACATAAACAAATCTTAAAAGATAAGATATAAGAAAAAGAAGCTTCTTCAATGGACCACTTATCTGACCAAGCCTAGGCACTGATAGTAGCTTACAATATGGTAGAGACTGAAGTTAAGGAATCTTCTGCGTTTGGACTGGCAACAAGACAATCTGAGGATCCTATGCTCATACAGCCACTTTTGTACTGCTATACATTTTGGCTGAAATCATACACCAGGTGTATCTAGTATCAAGATCTTTGGTATGCCAGCTGGATATTAGGTTACCTTTTGCAGGATAACCCATGAATATTGCAGTATTGCAAATGTGACCCAAGGAAGAGCATCAGTTAAGTTTCTCCATTTTTCCTAGTGAGAGAGATGGCACAACACATTCATATATATTCCAAAGACACCAAGTCTTATGACCATTCATGCCTTGCTGCGCCTCCCTTCTCTAATAGGGCCATACCATTTGATCCTGTAGTAAACTTGTGGCTACTCATCCAGCCATCTGCATTCATTTTAAAGGAAGATGGTGAACTGCAGTGCTTAACATGTAAGGGAAGTTTACTCCAAAAGTTTGGGAGATGCTGGGTGATAATCATGCCCTCCACTGTGTTTTATGCATCTGCTGGTGAAGGCTTAGGTCCCTGGTACTAATGCTGGTGTAAATATTGGACATGGAAATTCAAGAGGTCAAGGATAACTGGGTCTCGAATGGAAATCAATGCAATAATCTCCAGGATAGCCCAGATTACATAAAAGTGAGATTTCTGAATTTATAAGCTGACAACTCCAGCAAATTAAAAAAAAAAAACAAATCAGAAATGTGGAGCTTCTGAGGCAATAAAATGAAAGGTAAGAAGCTTCCTGACATTTTTTTACAATATGTGCAAATGTTTACATATCCCTGATGTTTAAGCAAAACAAAACAAAAAATCCACATATAAGGTACAATATATATTAGCTGGTCAAACTTCAATATTTTTGTTGAACTGGTTTGTGACATTAAGTAAAATGCCTTCATATGAAAACGATTTCTACTGACAATGGCTACTGGCAACTTTGCTGCATCATCAAGGTCATTTGCTGAATTGAAAAGCAGCCTACTTTCACACTGGATATGCTTTGCTTCTTTCATTTTAGTTCAGCTGGTTTTTGGGAAGCTAAAATAATATTTTGGACTTGGAGAAGCAAGCCTGGACTTTCAAATGGTCACTGGAAGTGGAGAAACCAGGCGGTTAATTTCAGGGACATCACACTGGGGTGATCATTCATTATGGGGTGATAAAGGAGATCCTGTTTGGGTTACAGAATCCATGGAGGATACTTCAGATGAGACCAGAGGATGGCAAACAATCTGATGAGGCCAGAAGGGGGCAATGAGGATTACAGAGCACTTAAGACACTTCACTTTCTGGAGAAACTTTGGGATCAACAGTAGGGAGACCAGCATAGAGGAGACCAGGGAGCCAATCCTGAACCACAGCGTCCCTCGGGGACTCCTCCGTAAGGGGGATCAGAGCGAAGTAGATTCTGCACTTATTGTTCTGGGGGGGGAAGCAAATAGATCACATCAAGACTGACCCAAATGGCTGAAGATAAAGTCTGCTACTGAATGGTTGAGGGACCACTCATAAGGGGTCAGAATGGACCTATTGAGCTTGTCTGACAGGACATTGGATTTCCCCATTGTGTGTGTTGCAAGCAGAAAAGGGTCTATATCAGAATAGCAACATTTCAAAATGTCGAAGCACATTTATTCAACATGAAAATGTTGAACGCCGAGTGTCGAACAGCTAAAACACCAATTTCTTTCCACAGGAAAGAAATCGGAAGGCCAACAGACAACACAACATAAAAACTAACATGTTTAAGTGGGGGGCTTTGCCCCCCCCCCAACTAAATATTCTAACTCCGAGACTGCATGACAGTCGGGGAAAGGGCATGTGTGACAGAATGGGCAACCGATTTCTTTCCCTTGGAAATAAATCGATGTTTTGGCTGTTCGACAAACTTAGCTTTCGACATTTTCATGTCGAACAAAGGTGCTTTGACATTTTCAAATGACAATAATCTGATCAAGACCCAGCAGAAAACAGTCCAAAGACATCGCCCATTCTCAAACCCTCATGGCCTCTCTGCACAGTTGGTAAGAACGGGTTCCTCCTTGTTTGTTTATGTACCACACATGCTGTCTGTGTGAATCACAATCATTCCTAGAGGGAGAACGTCCTGGAAGGCTTGCAACATGAGGCTCTCATCTCCAGAATATTGATATGCAATCTGGTTTGTGTGTGTGTATCCATGTGTCTTGGACCATCTTTCCCTTGTAATGACCCCCACCCCAACTGGGAAGCATCCATGGTCACCGTGGGAGAGGCGGGTGGGAGAGGGAAAGACCTGCCTAACGTCAGGTTGTCCAAAAGAAGCCACCATGGAAGATGCTTTCTGCAAACTGGAGTCAGCTTTACAGCAACAGAGGCTGGTAGAGTACAGACCACTGAGCAGCCAGATTCCACTGAAGGACTCGCATAAAATATCTTGCAAGAGGAACTAATGGGATGGCAGCTGCCACAGAACCTAATGCTTGGAGAATTAGCCTTGCTAGAGGAGAAGCTAAATTCAACACTGTTTGGACATGATCTCTCAAAGTTAGAACGCTGTGAGGGGGAAGAGCAGCAATCTGACTGTCTAAGGTAGTTCCAACGAACTTTAATGTCTGCACAGCGGAAATACTTGACTTTGCCAGATGTATAGTAATCCCCAGATGGCTGGCAAGACTGAAGTAATCCATGGCCTGTATTTGTTGATGTATGGGTGAGGCAGTAAAGAGTCGGTCATCCAGGTATGGAAGCACCTGGAATCCCTGCAGTCTGAGGTGAGGTGTGACTACTGCCATATATTTGATAAACACCCTGGGGGCTGTGGTGAGTCCAAAGGACAGAGCCCTGAATTGAAAATGATGGCTACCACCCAGAAGCACAGACTACTCCTGGACTGCCTGTCTATTTTGATGTAACAGTACACATCCGTCAAATCCTCAGAGCACATGCAATCTCCTTCTGCAGCAGAGGAAGAATGGACTGAACCATCACCATTCCATTGCTTTCTTTATGAGGAAATTTAATTTGATTAGATACAGAATGTATTGCAGGTCCCTGGTTTTCTTTGGCACAAAAAGAAGCAAGAATAAGTTGCAAAACCTCTTTGTGCAGTTGGGGCCTCTTGGATGACTGCTTTTTGCAGTAGATTTAGAATTTCTGCTACTGTGAACTCCCTCTGATGGGTGGAATGTTGCGGAGCCTCTTTAACCTCTCGAGAGGAAAATTTAAAAAAGGGACATTGTAGCCTCTAGATATAATCTCTAGCACCAACTTGTTTTGTGTTATATTAGTCCAGGCGGTAGGGTGTAGCGAGAACTGACCCCTGACTGCCACCAGAGATGAGCAGTCGGGCAGCTCTTCAGGAGCACTGAAAGGGCCTATCAGAGAAAGGTTCCCTGAAGGCCTGATTCTGCAAATCCTCTCTGCCTCTGGGGCGGCGTCTCCCATTGAAACTTCCTCCTCTGCACCTAAAGGAATAATCCCCGAATTGATCTTGGGAAGACCCCTGGGATTTACAGAACTATATTTTCCTTCCACTGCACTGATTTCTAGAAAAGGTGTGCTGTGGCGTGGAGAACTTGACCCCGATGGCAGACAAGGTCTTCCCCTCTTGTTTGCTGCGGGTTAAGGTCTCTCTGACCAACGGACTGAAAATTGAGGATCCATCGAAGGGGATGTTAACAAAGGACACCTTAAAGAGCTCCACGAAATGACAAAGCCTCATCCAGGCACGTCTTTGAATAACAATGCCTGAGCCAGCTACCAGAGAGGCACCTTCTTTTTTTTTTTTTAAATTCTCTTTATTGCTTTATTTCATAATAACAATACAAGCAACATACAACACATTATGACAAAATATAAAAAAAGAAAACATCAAACTATGTACATTTATACACTGCCCATCTATAAATAAAGAGATACAACAAAATAGCAATTGGTATTACATAAAGGATCATGTATTCATTTTAATATGTGTTCGAAAAGTATTCTCCAAAATTCTTTAAGAAATGGTTTGTGGTTGATGTGGAATAAGTATTTATGTGCTTTGAGGTGCTTAATAGCTAGAGTCTTAAAGCCTTTCCATGTTAATATATGCCTATTTTTCCAATTCAAAGAGATATAATATTTAATTAGCATAGAAATAGAGATCAGGACTCTAATTCCGCTTGGAATAGACCTGGAGGTGGAATATGAAGTATAGTAAATTCCCAAGAAAGAGTAGACTTTTCATATTCAATTTCCTCCAGTAAGACTCTCAAAGCACACCATAACTTATATGTGCATTTGCAACTCCAGAAAACATGTAAAATATCATCAGTTTGGTTAGGGCAAAATTGACATTTAGGGGGGTAGTTGGGATAAATTTTATTGAGTATGTCAGGAGTAAGATGCGCATTGTTCATTATCATGATATGTGTATATTTAAGTTTTTTAAGGGTATGAGAGTCTGGAGCTAATTCTTATGGCCTTAGAAATCTGATTATGGTTAATACAGTTAAGTTTTAGCCAAAAATTGGAAAAATTAGCTCATTATGCGTTTTAAGTGCCATAATAGCTTTGTATTTGAGATCATTTTTTTTAAATAAGAAACAGGTTCCACAATGCTTTGCAGGTTGAGATATCCTTATCAGAGACTATGGAGTGTTCCAAGTAAATGTGTACTAGTTCTCCAATTTGTCTTAACAGAATTGTATATTTTTTAGTTAAATTCAAATTAGTGCTTAAATCCGAGAGAGACTGATGTTTGAAAGGAAAGAGATTAGAAATAGAAGTGTTCTTGAGAAGGGGGTATTGTTCCAGATTTAACATATGCCCATTCAATCTTAGATTAGGGTTGAGGTGTAGTGGTTGCAGAGTATTAAAGGAATGAGTCAGATTCAAAGAACTAAAGAGGTTTTGAAGTGACCTTATATTAAATTTAATACTTTTTAGTAATTTAAGATTGCCTAAGTTTTCTTTGTTCAAGGGGAGCGCAGCAGGGTTTATTTTTAAAGATTTGGCATAGTTATTGTGCAGGACAACCCAAGCAGGGGCCCAAGGAGAGTGATCTATATTGTAGTTGGCGATATTTAATATTCTACTTCCATTGATTATCTCATAATATGTTTTACAGTCAGGTAGATCCAGACCTTCCTTGTTCCTTAGGGAAAGTAAGTTTCAAATAACTAATCCTGACAGATTTGGGGGCACAGATAAATTTTGAAAGAAGAGATACAATATTTTTAAAAAATTTGTTGTGTAGTATACTTGTTGTTGCATTAAATATATACAGGAATCAAGAAAGTATGCTCATTTTAATGACTGCTGTTCTGGCCAAAAAAGGAATCTTAAGTTTGGCCTATCTGCTTAGGTCACCCTGAACACTTGACCAACATTTAGCTATATTATCCTGGTATTGAGCGGAGTTCCCCTGAGAGAAGGATATACCTAGATAGTTAAGTTGTTTAATGTTTATACCTGTATTGGAGAATACATTAGGGAATGGGGAATAAATATTTATCGGGAAAATTAGTGATTTATCTCTACTGAGTTTGTAATTTGCAAGGTTAGAAAAGGTGCTAATGGAGGATAGGATTTTAATCAGGTCAGAACTCGGGAGTGTAAAATAAATGTTTAAGTCGTCTGCGTATGCAGAAAAATAAAGTTTAGTGTTAAAGATACTAGGTGCGTGATGAAATGTTTCTGTTTGATTAAAAGGAATAATGGTTCAATGTAAAGACTGAATAGTAATGGGGAGAGGGGGCAGCCTTGCCTGGCACCGTTGAGAATTTTAATTCTGTTAGATATCGGTTTATTTATTTGTAAAATAGTGTATGCACTAGAATATAGGGTTTTGATCGTGTTAATAAATGAGTTTGGTATGTTGTATAAAGGGAGACTATCAAATAGGAATTCTCTGCTAATACGATCGAAGGCCTTGGATGCATCAATAGCTAGAGCATAAAGGGGGGTTTTATTTAGAGAAGAAAGATAAATCATAGCTTCTAAAGATAGGGTGTGATCAATTGTTTGTCCATAATGAAACCAGATTGTTCAGGTGAAACAATAGTAGAGATAACTACCTTCAATCTATTAGCTAGAATTGTGGCCAAAATCTTCATCAATATTAATAATAGAAATGGGTCTATAATCCCAGGGGGTTTTGGGGGTCAGTGTTATGTTTTGGAATAACGATAGTTCTAGAGGCATTCAGGTGTATGTCCTTAAAACCAAAGGAGGTAATGTTGTTAAACAAAAGAAGCAAGGCTTTAGAAATTTTGAAAGTAAATGATTTATAAAATTCGGCCGTAAATCCATCTGGCCCAGGTGATTTATTAGGTTTAAGACTATTAATAGCCACAATGATTTCTTGCATTGAAATTTCTCTATCTAGAAGTTTATTTTGGTTCTCAGTCAGTTTAGGGAAGGTTAAATTGTTAAAAAAAAGTTGTAGCTTTTCTTTATTAGGAGAATTTTCCGCAAGACCGTACAGCTGAGTGTACAAGTATTCAAATAATTTAATAATCTCAGTAGTCTTCTGATAATCCTTCCCCTGATAGGAAATTTCGGATATAAACGGAGATGATCTATTCAGGTTTACCACTCTGACCAGAAATTTAGAGGGGAATTGAGCCAAATCCGAGTAATTAGCCAAGGATTTAATCTCTTGGAAGTTAAGGTTCTCTGCTTGCAAAGATAAAAGTTCCTTTTGTAACAGAATCATTTGTTTCTCCGAATCAGGAGAGTGTTTTTGCTGAATTTCAGTTTCTATCTTATGGAGTTTAGAGGTTATATCTAATTCCTCTTTGTTGAGTAGTTTCTTATAGTATGATGCTTTATTTCTAAGAAAACCTCTGATCATAGCTTTGGTTGCAGCCCAACAGCAATCTAAAGGAGTCTGCATGGAGCTACTGGATTGGAGAAATTGGTCAAGATAAGACTCAACTTGTGAGAAAATGTCTTCCTTCTTAAGAAGGTTAGGGTTTACATGCCACCAAATAGCTATGTTCTTTAAGGATCTTGTGTCCTGCCATTGAATAGAGAGAGAAATCCTTGAGTGATCGGAAAGGCTTCTAGGGTTATTGGCAAAAGAAATATCTAGGTTATTGAATACCGAGGAAATCAGATAAAAGTCCAACCTAGACCAGCTTTTAGCGCAGTTAAGAGAAAAAGGTGAATTTGTTATTTTTATGAGCGGCGTTAAGAAAGATATAGGGATTGAATAGGTTAAAATCATCCTTCAGTTCTGATAAGGACAGGGTTGCAGAAAAATTAAATTTAGCCTTAGTATTTGTCCTATCATTTTTTGGGTCCTGTACAGAGTTCCAGTCACCCCCAACAATGTAGTAGTGATTAGGAAATAAAGCAAGTAAGTTAGACATCTGTATAATAAAATTTTGTTGACCTGAACATGGGGAACATATATTAATAATTAAAATAGGTTTGTCAAGGAAAGAGCACGTCGTAACAAAATAACACCATCTACCATCAGTATCTGATTCAGATTTTACTATGTCATACATAAATTTATTTTTAATTATAATAGCAACACCTGCGCTATTAGATTTAGCCCCGGAAGCTATGATCTTCTTAACCCAAGGTCCCCCTCTGTAATGGTCCCATTGGTGATTAAGGAGATGCGTTTCCTGAAAAAAAAAACAATATTAGATGTGGATTTAAGAGTCAAATGCATAAAGAGTTTTTTTTTATTGGGTGCTTGTAACCCTTTGATGTTCCACGATTCTATATCCAACATTTACATGCTAACATAAGTAGATTAAGAGAAATATGAGAGATGGAGAATATATAACTATCTATCGTTTTTAGAAAATGAAATAAAAAGGTTTGGGCAAGTATAAAAATACCTTCCTGCTTTAATCCCGTGCCTATCCACCACCCCCTAAACCTGGAAGGGGCTGGGATATTAAAGAATAATGTGAGATATATTAGCCTTTTACAGCAATTCTTTGGTCTCACCCAAAGGGAGAGACTGTTAAATCCCAGAAAGCTATTCCTATAACACCAGAATCTAAAATGCATAACTATCCCAAGCAGTTCAAAAAACACTCATAACTCAGCTATATTATTGATTAGAACATAAGATTAAACAACAATAAGTGTGACAGCATAAAACAGAGGGGTTATTAAACCAACCTTAAATGGTATTTATCTAAATGTTGCAATCTTTGTAGAAAATAAGAAGTTATGTACCTACCATAACGTTCCATGTTAGTTGTCTTCTCTCGCCTTCTTTCTTGCTTGATGGGTTCGGAGCCGATCCTCGGCTCCGACTCGGCACTTGCTAAGCTCGAGAGTCACTTTTACCAGCTCGAGGCAGCCCCATATCCCATGATGCAAGGCGGTAAGTACCCAGATCTCGTTTGATGACAAAGGGCAATAGCACCAAGCATAAATACTTCCCAAAGGAAGAAAGAAAGCCTACAGGATGAAAGAAGGACCAGTTCTGAATGGTCTTCAGCATAACAATCTCTTGTAGAAAGGTCTGTCCAGGCCTGGGGAAGGAGGGAGGGTCGCAGAAAGAAGGCGAGAAGACAACTAACATGGAACGTTATGGTAGGTACATAACTTCTTAATGTTAAGTTGTCAATCTCGCCTTCATTCTTGCTTGATGGGACCGCGTCCCTAGCACCTCTATCCTGGGTGGCTCAACGGAACAGACTCTTGAGGACTGTAGAGCCAAAACTGGCTCTGTCCCTGGAGGCCAAGTCCAATTTGTAATGAGAAACAAAAGTATGAGGAGTGGCCCAAGTGGCCGCTGCACAAATAGTGTCTAAAGGAAGTCTAGCTTGAAAGGCTGTAGACGTAGCTAAGCTCCTAGTTGAATGTGCTTTAGGTTTTGAGCACAGCTGTTTTCCCCTGAGCATATAAATTTCAGAGATGACAGAAGAAAGCCATCTAGATAAAGTCACTTTAGAGACAGGAAGGCCTTTCCTGTTGTCCGCATAGGAAACAAAGAGTTGATCGGATTTCCTAAATTGTTTAGTTCTGTCCAAATAATATCTGAGTTGGCGGTGGACATCAAGATAATGCAATTTTTGTTCCGATCTGTTTGAATAGTTTGGAAAAAATACAGGGAGTTCAATGGATTGATTCAAATTAGCCTTTGAGGCGACCTTAGGCAAAAAGGTCGGATTAGTTCTCAATGACACTCTGTCCTTGTGAAAGACCAAATAGGAGGGTCGAACCGAAAGAGCTTGAAGTTCAGACACCCTCCTGGCCGATGTAATAGCTACTAGGAATAATGTTTTCCAAGAAAGAAATTTTAGGGAGCAAGAAACAGCTGGCTCGAAGGGGGGGAAGAATCAAGGATGTCAGCACTAAATTTAGATCCCATTGAGGAGGAGGATTCCTGATTGGAGGCTTTAGCAGGAAAATTCCTTTCAAGAAGGCTTTACAAAGCCTATGGGACATGATATTGTGATCTGCGATCCCGACATGAAAGTTCGAGATAGCAGCCAGTTGAACTCTAACTGTGGAAGAAGAGGAGCCTGCATGAAAAATCTCCGCTAAGAAGTCCAAAACTGCCTGAACTGGGGCAGTGAAGGGATCGATATTCTTGGCTTTAGCCCAATAAGAGAAACGTTTCCATTTGCTTGTATAAATCCTCCTGGTAGAGGATTTTAAAGAAGCTACTATGATGTCTCTAACAGGGTTAGAGATCAAAGGAAGCCTGGCTAAGGAAGGAAGTGGAGCAACCATGCTGAGAGGTTGAGAGAAGGGATAGACTGGTGCAGCTGACCGGATTGGTGAACCAGAAGATCTGGCACTGGGTCCAGATGCCATGGCTGCACCAAAAGGTGACGATGGAGGAACGGAAACCAAATTTGTCGAGGCCAATAAGGAGCAATGAGAATCATTTTGGCTCTCAAAACGGTAGCTTTCTGGATAACCTGAGGGATTAGAGGAAAGGGAGGAAAGGCATAAAGAAGTCCCTGGGGTCAATCCTGGGTCAGAGCGTCTCTGGGGGGATGGCCTGACAGAGGGAAGAGAGAGAAGAAGTCTGGGCATTTGCTGTTTTGGGGAGTAGCAAAAAGATCGCAACATGGGCGACCCCATTCCAGAAAAATCTCCTCCACTATAGACTGCTTGAGAGACCACTCGTGAGGCATGAGAATAGCTCTGCTCAATCTGTCCGCTAAAATGTTGGTTTTCCCAGGGATGTGCGTTGCTACCAGAAACCGATGAGAGGAGATCGCCCATTGCCACAGTCTGAGCGCTTCTCGACACAAGGGGCAGGACTTGGTTCCGCCCTGTTTGTTGATATACCAAACTACAGACATGTTGTCTGTGTGGACTGCAATCGTCCCTACAGGAAGAGAGTCGTTGAGGGCTTGCAATGTTAAAAGCACTGCTCTCATCTCTAGGACATTTATGTGCAGGTGGTACTCGAACGGCTGCCACGTCCCATGAACCATCCTGCCCTGATATTGCCCCCCCACCCGATCAGGGAGGCATCCGTGGTGACAGTGGCTACCGGGGATGGGGGTACAAAGTGTCTGCCTTGGTGAATCTGGGGAGAAGTGATCCACCAAGCAAGATGATTTTTGCAAATCTGTGTCACCAGAATTTGGTGACGCATTGGAAGTTGTTGGTAAGACCACTGAGTGAACAACATCCACTGAAGAAGGCGCATGTAGAAGCGAGCCAGGGGAAGAAGAGTAATGGCCGCAGCCATGAGACCTAATACTTTTAGAACCATTCTGGCCTGTACCTTCTTGTTGGCTAGAATGATCCTGACATGACTTTGAATGTCTGAAACTCTTTGGTCTGTAAGGGTAGCTGACATCCGAACAGTGTTTACGCTTTGCCTATGAAAGTAATAGACTGGCAGGGCAATAAGGATGACTTTTCAAGTTGATCGAGATGCCCAAATGAGAACAAAGATTTATTGTGTAATCCTGGCTTGAACAAGCTGATGCCTGGTGGTGGCTGACAGGAGCCAGTCGTCGAGATACGGAAACACCTGGAATCCTTGACGTCTCAGGTGAGCCGTGACCACTGCCATGCATTTGGTGAACACTCTGGGGGCTGTGGTGAGACCAAAGGGCAGGGCTCTGAACTGGAAATGACTGGACCCCAGCCGAAGCGGAGAAATCTCCTGGAGCGTCTGTGAATTTTTATGTGATAGTACGCATCCTGAAGATCTATTGAGCACATCCAGTTGTCCTTCTGCAAGAAGGGCAGAATCGATGAAGAGTGACCATTCGAATCTTGTCTTCCTCACAGACTTGTTGAGTCTGCTGTGATCCAATATTGGTCTCCAGTCTCCCGTCTTTTTGGGGACCAAAAGAACCTTGAGTAGATTCCGGCTCTGAATGGTCTGTTGTAACTGGCTGAATGGCTCTTTTGCAGTAGTTTTGAGACTTCCAACTCTGCAATTTCCCTTAGACCGGGTGGTACGTCTGGAAGGGAATTTGAGGGATAGAAAGAACTTTCCTCGAAAGGAATTTTGTAACCCTCGGATATGATCGACTGTACCCATCTGTCTTGAGTGAGAGAACGCCAGGCTTCTGGGTACAGTGATAGTCTTCCCCGGACTGCCTCCAAGGAGGGACAGCCGGGCAACATCTCAGGGATGCTGAAAGGGCTTGTCAGAGAGACTCTCTGTTTCCCTGGTTTTGTGGACCCCTCTGCCTCTAGAGCAGCGTCTGTTGTTGTTACCCCTCTGCCTCTAGGGGTAAACTGACCACGTGAATCCGCGACTCCTTGGGATTTATGGAACCACATTTTGCCACCCTTCTGTCCTTTGGAATAAGGTCTAGAAGGGGTGGAAAACGGACTCACGGCAGAAAGAGTTTTGCCGTCCTGCTCACACCTGGTAAACGTTTCCTTCACTTGAGGGCCAAACAGAGCTGACCCATCAAAGGGAGAGTTTGTGAAGGACGCCTTAAAGGGATCTGCAAAATTACATAGTCGCATCCAGGCTTGGCGTCTAAGAGCCACACCTGTACCTGCGGCCCTACTCGCTCCATCAGCAGCATATGATATAAGCCGCATGGAGGAGTTTGCAATGGAGTTAAGGGTTCCTAGCTGTGAAGCAATTTTTTCCTGAGCCCCCGCAGCTGTAGGATCCTGCACAACTTCACCTAGCTCCTTAAGGATATCCCTTTGGAGCCTGGTGAAGTGACAAAGATAGTTCAGCGAACGCACAGCAAAGGTCGCTGAAGAAAACATCCGCTTACCATATCTATCCATGGTCCTAGAGTCCTTATTAGGAGGATGGACAGGTACGGAAGGATCTGCAAGTTCCTTCTTGGTGGCAGCCGCCACCACCATGGCATCAGCGGGGACACCTTTTGTAAGGAATTGCTTGTCCGACGGGGCAGTAATAAATTTAGAAGGCCTCCTAGGGACAGGCTCTACAGAGTCAGGAGCAGTCCACGCCTTTCGAGCAATAACCTGTATAAGGAGGTCGAAAGGCGGAGACACCCAGGAGGTGGAGGGCCGAGATCCAAAAGCCTCCAGGTATACTGACTCATCCTCAGAGGGATTGTTGGTGGGCCAGTTTCCCCTCTGTCTAGAGTTCTAGGATGTCTGAGAAGGAGACATCCTCAGAGGGGGATCTTGGGGATCCCTCTGACTCATCTAAGTCAGTATCCGAAGAGACAGACTCGGGGGAGTCTACGTGTTTCCTCTTACAAGTCCTCTTCCGCGGAGGATCACCCGACAAATCAGGAGAATCCTCAGAAGAGGGGGATATTCCCAGTGGGGAAACCTGAGGCGGAGGATCTCTGGGTCCGGGAGCAAGAGAAGTGGCAGAGGTGTCAACAGGCACTATAGAGGGAGGAGCTAAGGGAACAGACTGCTGGCTGAGTCCAGAGGCCAGCACACTCTTCATCACCTCGGCTCCTCCCAGGGAGGTCCGAGAGAACCCGCTCAAGAGCTAGGAACCCAGGACCCACCGAAGGAAGGCTCCGAGGCAGATGTCGGAGCCGAGCTCACCAAGGCCGAGGCTCCAAGGGGAAGAGCGGGTCGGACAAGGGTCCGATGCCACTCACCCCTCGGAGGAGACCAGGAAGCCCGCCACCGAATCCCTCTAAGGAAGGTCTCAAGAGGAGATAAGAGTAGAGGCTGAAGGAGCAGAAGGGGGTATCTGTCCCTCAGCCGTAGCAGAAACTATTCCCGAAGACTCCAACTCCAAACTCTGGGGTAGAGTCAAAGGAGGAACTGCAATGGGGTGTGGACTAATACTCGTCTGCTGAGACGGACTATGTAGCATTTGGGCCAGTGCCTGTGACTTTAGTAGTCTACTGACCACTCTCTCCAAATCATGGTCAGAAAGCCTGGATGACCTTGAAGATCGGCTCCGATGGCTCCGCTCCGAGAGGAGAGGCGAAGCCGGAGCCGAAAGTATCGGCTCCAAGGAAGGGGACCTAGACCTCTTCTTCGAAGGAACCATCGGAGCCGATGAAACTACTGAAACTGTCGGAGCCGACAACTTATCGGCACGGACAGGTAGCTTCGATGTATCGGCTCCAGCCGGAGCCGATACGGCCATAAATGTAAGGGTGTCGGAGCCGATCGGAGCCGACACCGATGCCTGGGCCACATGGTGGTCGGAACCGATCGGAGCCGACACCGAAGTGGTCGAACCAGAGTCGGCACCGATAGCCATCGATGCCGAAGGTTTAGGTAACCCAGAATCGGCTCCAGCCAGAGCCGATCTCGACTCTGAATGAGTCGGAGCCGAGGCCACAGGCTTGGACACAGAAGCCTGGGCCTTGGAAGACTTAGAAGTCTTAGATGGGGCCGACTTAGCCGGAGAGCCCTCCAGCTTAAGAAGGCCCCTCAAAATCAATTTATTTCTTCTTTCCTGCAGGACTCTCTGGCTAAAAGAATGACATATAGCACAGGAGTCCTGCAGGTGAAGAGGCCCCAGACAGTACAGGCAAGAAGTGTGACCGTCTGTCAGAGACATCTTCTGACAGCACGAGTCACACTTCTTAAAGCCTGAGACCCTTTCTTTAGACATAGTGTAAACACACACACACACACACACACCAGTCCAAGAAATAAAATTAAATATACCAAAAGGTATTACTAACAGACACACACACACACCCTAACAGGGGGGGGGATGGGATGGGTTTTAGTCTGACTAAAAGTTTAGAGGAGACAGGGAAATTTTCTGTCAGAAAGGAATTAAAATTAAGTTAAAACTAATAATTTAAGGTTTTTGAAAAAGGGGCTAAAATAGTAAAGTAATAATTCACTTACCAGGAGCTGGTAAAAGGAGGACCTCATCAGCGAAGCGGCAAACGAGATCTGGGTACTTACCGCCTTGCATCATGGGATATGGGGCTGCCTCGAGCTGGTAAAAGTGACTCTCGAGCTTAGCAAGTGCCGAGTCGGAGCCGAGGATAGGCTCCGAACCCATCAAGCAAGAATGAAGGCGAGATTGACAACTTAACATCCTGTTGTTAAATAACTGCCACCAGAATCTAATGGGGAGAAGCATCTATCCCCTTAACGTAACAAATAAACCTTATGAGACAGTAATTGTATTTAAGTCCATACTATAGTCCTAGAACAATGAAATAAAAGAAAAGATATCATATAGCTACAGGTTTAACTACGTTCCTGTGATAATAAAAATCCGCCTATGTAACTCAATTGATATTTCCTGAAAACAGAGTGGGAACATAGGCATCTTTGTCATAACAATCTATATTTTAAATCAGCGCTCTCATAACATGGCACCCTCAGCAACAACTATGCAGGATAATTACTCAAACTGACCTGTAAGAGCCATTAGTATTGCCCCATTTTGTTTTTGATTATAAATATCGAAAAAAAATTAAACATCAATGAACCTAATTTGTGTGTATCCCAGAAGAATTGTCAGTAGTTCCACCATTTAAGTATGAGAAATACCCTGTGTTCCATTTGCTCTAATAGTCATATGCCACAAAGTATGAAATGAGTAGGTATGCGGAATTATACTCAAAACTGATTACAATATACCATATAAATCAACTAAGTAATGAGCTTAGCTCGATATGCAGGGGTTGTCATGTCAAGGATCTGCATGAGCTTGGTTTATCCTTGAGGTGTTAATGAAAGGACAGCAGCCCAGCATAAAAAAAAAAAAAAAAAAAAAAAAGGTTCGATGAGCCGGCTGCAAAGCTTATTGTAACAAATTGTTCCATCGGCTTTTCCAGTGCTTGACATTTAAAATTAGATGCTTAATTTAGTGCGCTTTTGTAATACAGAGCTAGGAGCTCTATTTTATGTTGTCAGAAATTAAAATATACCCCTCTTAGAAATATCATACACCCAAAGCCTGATTTGAAAGAAAAACTGATAAAACGCTCATCGAGTGCTACATGCATGAACTGTACCCTTCTAATCCTCAAGATCGTCTAACCAAAAACAGATTACCAGTCAGCTCATATTTGAGTTAGATCGGTAAACCCCGGTGATTGCTTCTGGACAAGGCAGAGCTCCTCTAAGGCGTTGAGCCTTAAAACATGAACAGATCTGTTCCATATCCTCCAAGGTTTAAAACAGAACTGTACTACCACTTTAAGAATCCCACGGATTCATGGGAAAGGTAGGGGTCAAAGTTCCTCTGGCTACCAAACAACATGGTGGAGAATTAGAATTGCGACAGCATTCCTAAGAATACCACGAGGGAACATGTCTACACAGCGGCCTCGCAAAGCGCTGAGATGACTCCGATTCTGCACTGCAGTAAAGCGAGCCAGAAACAAAGCAAACTGATCCTTTTTAAAGCTAGTGATCAGGCATCGCCCCAGGCTTTAGGTAAGTTAATGCTTTTGTACAGCTGGTTCCGGACATTCTTTAAATGCTTGGAGGAAGATCACAGTTGCTTCCTTACTATTTTGAGCCGAAAGTTTGGATCCTTGGTGATAAAAAGTCAAAGTATTGGGATATCTCATCTGGAATCTAATTTGCTTCTTAATTAAGTAAGCGCAGAAAGGAGCAAGCTTTTGTCGTTCCATCTTAATCGGAGGAGGGAGGTCAGATGAGAGAGATATTTTAGACCCATTCCATTCTATAAACTTTTTGTTTCGAGCCGCTATTAATAGTTTACTTACATGCTGATAGTTAAGTATCTTCACATAAACGGATCTCGGCTTGGTTTTATCATATGGTGGTCTTAGGGGTCTATGGGCACGTTCAATTATTATTTGGTCAGAGAGAGAGGTGATTTATCCAGGAATATAGCAAAAATCGCAGATATGTTTTCAAGCAATGTGAGATGGTCTATATGCTCCGTATGCCTCTTAAGATAATGTTATTGCGCCTGGATCTAGCTTCAAGGTCCAATAATTTCTGCTGCATGTCCATAATATTTACAGCATTACTTTTTGTTCTTTCTGTAGTTGTTCAATTTTTATCTCGTTGTCAAACACCTTTGTTTCTGTTTTGTCAATTCCTGTGAGTATTCTATCTATGGATTCACTGAAAATTTTAAGCTGCTGAGATAAGCTTTGAATTGCTGTTTGGATAGGCTGCAGGGCCAGTTTTAAATCCTCCATGCGGGAAGGGTCAGTTTTCACTTTAGAAAGTGGTTTTGAAGTTTCCTGTTGCTTGGCAGTTCTAGCCCTTTTAGGAATTACATCTTTCTCTGGAGATGATATAGGACAGAATTTAGCTTTAGTGCTTTGAGTTTCCATGGAATCAGGTTCCTGTGACATATCATCATTTTCCTTTTTTATTTTTTCTCCTTTTATCTCTCTTATTTTCAGGTGAGAGTAGGCCCAAGAGCCCCAGGCCACATGTATAGCAGGCAGCAGGGAGGCAAGAAACAAAAGATCAGATTCAATCCTTCAGTCAAGGTCTTCTGTTACCAAAACCGGATGCAGAAACTTATATCAGGTAAGTTCCTTAGTACTGAAGAGAGGTTATTAATCGTTGATTTTACTTCTCTCCCAAGGGATAAGGTTGTTGTATTATTGAGAGTAGCAGAGCTATACAGTTACACTACTAATAGGACGGCAGTCATCTTGATCTCCTACCAGAGAGGCACCTTCTGTGGAATGGGAAATCAGCCTCATACAGGAGTTGGACAAAGACGAAGGAGTAGCCAGTCAGGGAGAGACTTTCTTGAAGTCCTCTAGTGACATGCTGTCTGCCAGGAAGTCCAATAGCTCTTTCACCATGCCCCTCTGCAAGTCAGTAAAATGTGCCAGGTAGTTTAATGCCCTCAGCGAGCAGGTGGCTGATGCGTAAACTCACTTATCAAACCTGTCCATCGCTCTGGACTCCTTGTGGGGTGGATGGACAGTGGAGCTCTGTTCTGTTAGTTCCTTTTTGGTACCTGCTGCCACAACCATGACATCCACTGGAATACCCTTACTCCAATAAGGTCTGTCTTCGGGGGGGGGAGACAAGAATTTGTCAGGAAGCTTGGGGATTGGTTCAACCCTGTCCGGCTCCTTCTAAACCCAGATGGACACCAAATCCACTAATTCGTACACCTGGGGAACCACCCAGGATGTAGATGGGCCTGTCCCAAAGGCTTCCAAAAATACAAACTCAGAGGAGGGTGGATGGGCTGATCAACCACCTCTCTGCCGCAGAATCTCTAAAATGTTTCTGAAGGAGACGTCCTTAGGTGGTGATCTGGGAGATCCCCCCCCTCCCTCACCAAAGTTCATAGCCTCGGTGACCGACTTTGAGGGGGGGGGTCAATGTACCTCCTTTTGCACATCCTCTTACAAGAAATCTCCTCTGTGAGGTGCTCAGCGGAAGTCTCTCAAGAGGAGGGTCCCCCCTCTGGGGAAAGTATTTGGAGACCAGTCTGGATGGGCTGACTCAGGACAGGAATGACAGGCTCAAGTCTCTGATCCAAATGAAGTCAGCAGAATGGATCATTGATCAAAGAGACTGGATCCCTGTGGGTAGAGAAAGCCCTTTCTACCACTAAGAATGCCGAAGGACCTGGAGAATCCCTCCCCAACTCCACCGGAGCTGAAGCTACAGAAAGAGAGAGGGCCAGAATCCCTGAGCTCTGGGTCCCTGGCAGAATCAGACCCAAACTGTCCAGCGCCAAAGCACTGACAGGAGGAGATGGCTCCAACAACACAGGAGGTGAACCCTTCCCCCTGGATCCTATGGGGGGAGGGGTTCCTAGATGTGAGACTTGCTACGATCTGAAGAAATAGAACCGAGGAGGTCAAGACAATGGTCAGAGTGGAGAAAGGCAGGCCCTGTACACTTGTCCCTGGATTCCTTGATTGGCCACAACCCTGCAACTCTGAAGCCAAAGGACCGATCGGAGAAGGAGATTGGACTTGAATGGACAGACTCGCAGAACCCGTAGGGAACGGAGCCAAAAAGACCCACAGCTTGATCTGAGTTTTGAGGATATTCCTGATCATCCTGTCCATCTTGGTCTCCGAAAGACTCCTGGAAAACCTGTAGGAAGCTATTGAGGGAGGGTCTGGAGTGCCTGGAAGGAGTCTGTTGTAGACCGCGGAGCGGACTCAAACCCTAGCACTGGTGTAGGGTCTCTGTCGTATCCATAAGCTTAGGATCCGAGGAGGAGGGGGGCAGCAGTTTCAGTTGAGCTTGTGATCACCAAGAAGTTCAGATCTGCTGGAGCAAAAGTAGGTCTATAATCCTAAGAGTTCAGATCAGAGGGCCTCCCAACATTAGCAGGTGGCTCCGAACTTGCCCTCGAAGACTTATGAGGGTGCTTTTTGGAGTTGGATTCTCCCGTATAGCTCTTAGAGAGGGCTTGAGCCCCTGGAAAGGATGCGGGCAAAAGGCCCTTCAAAATCAGTTTGTTTCTGCAGTCAGCTATAGCTGATAG
Organism: Protopterus annectens; assembly: GCF_019279795.1. Lineage (NCBI taxonomy): Eukaryota > Metazoa > Chordata > Ceratodontiformes > Protopteridae > Protopterus > Protopterus annectens. The sequence goes on from NC_056731.1 coordinate 7,826,446, forward strand.
GTTAAAGCTTTCACAAACAAAGCAAGACTACCTCAGATACTCAGCACCCAAGCAGTAAACAAAAGGAAAGTGCATCGGAATGCAGGAACCTACGTCCGCATTCTGAGCACTGTTTAATCCCAGAGGGTTTGTCAGCCATCACAAAAAAAATCTTTCCACACTCACACAAAAGGAAAGACCCAGAAAAAATCCAACAAGCAGAAAACGGCTAATAAAGTTTTTTTTTTTTTTTTTTTTTTTTTTAAAGAATGAAAGAGAAGAGGGGAAAGTAGAAGGGGAGCCTAACGGAAAAAATTACTACCCAAAGCACAAGAAAAAAATGTAGTTAAAGAAGAGCTGTAAGAGCAAGTGAGAAAAACCCATGCACACTACAAAAAGGGTAGGGAAGGAAGTAAAGATAAGAAAATAAAGAAAAAGGGCACTTATCTGTAAAAGAGGTAACCCAAGGAAACCACTGAAATGCTCGATACTCAGGCAACCACGTCTGATTCCGCTGGCAGCAAATGAGATCTGAGGAGGTTGGTTGGAGTGCAAGGCATTGTGAGTAGTGAAGCAACTCGAGACTTGGATCCTAGTCTGAAGAAATGTGGCCGAGTTGGATCCAAGGATGGACCCGTAACCCATACATGAGGAGAAATGAAACAGACAGCATCAGATCAATACAGATAATAAAATTATAAAAGTATTCGGCTGCCTTAAACAAAAAGATTTGCTGCTTTTAGGTACATTATCTCAAAGGAAACCCCCCCCAAATAATTATATTTGACACCATACTCACCAGACCGGATGAGAAAAGAGCGACTGTAACCTGCTTCTTTAGTATCAGAATTCAGGATGTCACAAGAACCTCAATGCCCCACAAATCAGACAAATACAAATGTAACCAACTGGTGGCCCACGTCAGAATGAATGACCTGAAGCATGGCACCCAGAGCAACATGGAGAGAGACATGATGGAACTTGCTATGCATGACTTGCAGGCAGGAAAGACACTGGTCTTAAGTAGTATTCTTCCCTTCACTAAGAATGATGCCTAGACAGCAAGACTTGGTTTAACGATTGGCTACATAGCTGGTGCCATTCCTAAGAGGATTCAGTATGTGTCAGCATGGAATGAGATGGTTTGTTTCACTAGAGATGACTTATACCGGTCATGCCAGGACTTCTGTGTACTGGATAAAGCCTTTGCCGTCACATAGTGCCTTTTTTAGGCAGCATTGGACATTCCTACATAGCAAACCCAAATATAAATTTCAACTGCAAGCATTACTGACGGGAGACTCCTTAAAAGCATAATACTCTAAATATAGATATATAAAACATAAATATATAAAGGCTCTATTATTGTCCGGCTAATTGCAAAGTATTTTGAAAGGAATATTTGCCCACGCGATCAAATGATCATGAGTGAGGGTGAGCATCTGATAGTGTAGGATCATCAGATTTCTGAAATTCTAGTGTCTATACACGACGCGTAGCACGTTTAGGACATGGGCATATATTTAGAGTATTATGCTTTTAAGGAATCTCCCTTCACTAAAGTTTGCAGTTGAGTGATCTTCATTAGAGAGTAGCGTGTAGCATAATCGGACTTGGTCACTTATGAACAGCGTTACTGTATTAGAAATCAGTGATTGTAAGTCTCCCTAGCAATGTATTGTTTTGTGGTTATATTTTACTATGCATTTTATGTTTTCTATTATATGGGAACCTTTTAGATTGCGTTTTAGTTGCCATTATTTTTAACAGGTTCATGTATTAACTGGACCTAATATGCACTGTGACGAGGACATACAGATTTGATTGGAAAGGTTGTGCATGTATATATCAGGAAATGCAGACTATGCAAGTAATAATGTTATATGCTTTTACATGCCTTACAGGAATGTAGACATATACTTTGATAATGTATATGTTTTGTATAGTATAGATTTTGAAGAGATAGAATGCCTGGGAGACTAAACTGTAGTATGCTCTTACTCTATTTTGTGATATTGCTTTAAATGTAGCATGGTAGTCACGTAATACATGATTACGTTTTAATGACATGGTTTTAGGCTTGTACTACTTACAATGATTAGAAGCATCTGTGGATACATTAACTTCTAGTGAGTATATGAGAAATGTTTTTTCCCGTTTTTATTTATATGGTCTGAAGAAGCCACTCGTGCAATGGTGAAAGTGCTAACCTGATTAAATATTGTTAGTTTGTTTATAAGTGTGCAGTCTCATTTCTGCATGAAAAAGGATACTGTGTTTCGCTCCACTGTTTATGTATTCTTGTTCTGGGTAGCATTACCATTTATCTGCAGTGGTTCATTTGTCCGTTGGGTGATTTGTTTTGTTGTCTCTATAACTAAAGTAGCATTAGTAAGAACTACTTACTGACATGGAGGCAAGTGTGGATAATGCACAACTTCTTGTGAAGACTGAAAAAAATATAAATTTTTTCAGTTTATGCCTGTAGTGGTTCATTAATTGTAAAAGGCATATTGATCCACCACCACTATAAGAGAACTATCTAACACAAGATGAAAGTGCCTTGGGAGAAATTGCAAACAAAATAAACTGTGGGCAACCAATGGAAATAGCCTCCTAGTTTTGGACTACAGACTTTATTGCAGTGGAATACTGGGGTGAGACTGCTTCACAACTATACTATGCTAAAGAATATAATATAATAAATTTAATTTTATGAAGGTGTTAAATGTTGACTACTAGTAATACATGGCAGCACCTGGTCCTCATAAAACAGTGTAAGTAAATGTTTCAAGGTCCATGGAGTTTTGGGAATTCAGAGCCTCAACATAGTAAAAAAAAATCCATCTATAAAATGAATATGACCTGCCCTGGTATGGATCTCAGGGAGATGAGTTGTCATGAGGACCTGATAAAGTGGTGTAGTCAGTATTAAGTGTGGACAAAGTTAAAATTTCACATGAACAATGCAATCAACCACACCTCTATTAAGATCTGGGGAGGTACAGCGCTTCAGATTTAGCACAGCTGTGAAGATCAAAGAGGTGTGAAACAATAGCTTTAATGATCTATCAACTACCACGTAACCAATGATGTTTACTGGCATTTTACTTAGTGACCCTGGTCCTATGGTGGCTGTCACTTACAACTTGCCAGTAGGACAGCAAATAAATAGGGTCTCTAATTTTCTATGTCAGTTCAGGCAGTCCTACACTTTTCTACTCAGACATCAAACAGCTCAGATCTCCTTATGGGATCAGTCAAAAAAAAAAAGCATACCTTGGAGATCATGACAACAGACAGAATATTCTTTATACTCACAAAGGCAATAATCAGTACACATTTGTAGACTCCCCTCTGTTTGCAAATATACATGCTATGTCACAAAAATCAGCTCTGTGGTAGCCTTACATCAAATTTGACACAAGTGAAGACTAACTTAGAAGAATATGTCAACAGCTTGCTATACATCATAAGTAGTATGAGCTAAGTAAGGACACTGAGTAGCTGCTTCAAATGGAGTGCAATACTGACCTCCATTAGAGATGTAAGTAAAGTAAAACATCTCAATAGCTCCAAACAGCAACACTGTAGAAAATGAGTTACAATCACGTTCGTCAAAAATGTAACATCAATAAAAATCATACTGGCAAATTTGCCCTTAACCTTCAACTGCAGAAAACAGCAAGCACTGAGCAATGACAACCATATATAGAAAAAGTTAAAAACAAAATGCTAAACATTTTGTTTACAGTAACATACCTGGAAAGCAGAAAACGAAGTGCGTATTTTCATGTTTTGTGCCGGTGTTGCAGTCAATGGGTAAGTCCCAGTATTGCAAGATGAAATATCTCCTCCTCCTACACAGCCTGTGCTCATCCTTGAATGCAGTGGTGTACAGCAGCCATTAATAGGACTATAGAAACTACGAAATACAACAACTGCCTTTTTTTTGGAGAGCATGAATTGATTAACAGTATGTGAAGGCAAAACACCAGAGGTATCTTGTGACCCTCTTGAAATTATTTCATTACCTTGTACTAATTTATTTAAGTCATTAACAGCACTCTCATGGTTACTAGTCTGTGGAGTGCTGTCTTGGGGACATGGTGGTGTGGGCGGCCTGCTGTCACTCTGCACATCTTCAAACGAGAGATCCTTAATACCTTGGTCCAGGTGTGAAATTTGCTTTTCTAAAATATTTTCTGTAATGGACATTTCATGACCTGATGAGTCTGAGCATAGACTAAGACTTCTTCTTAAACTTTTGTCATCAAGACTTAAGAAACTGGAATTCAGTGGTTCTCTATCTGGTTTGTCACATTGTTTGTTTAATTCACCCATTAAGTTTTTAGCTACCGCAGGGAGGCTTGCCATCTCTTCTGTTTCTGCTATAGCAGCAGCAGTATTCAATATATATTCATTCACACCATCATTTTTAAACTCCTGTATTTTAGACAGCATTAAGGAATGGATTTCCATAGTCAAACCACTATTACCATTGTCTTGCAGATCAGATATTTCATAGCCACGTCGATATTCAGAGTTATTTTTTTTGCCTAAAGCACCTTCTTGCACAGGACTCTTGTCGACTAGTTCAAATCCTCGCTTCCCAGGCTTTTCACTTATGCTTTCATTGCATGTATCATATGCACTGCACATGTCAGCATCAGATGCAGTTTCATAAGCTGAATGCTCACTTGCTAGTTTTCTATCCACTGGGATAGTGCTATTTAATGTAATACAAGACATTTCACTGAACTCAAGTGTGTTTTCTGTATCATTTGGTGGCTGCTGAGATAAGTGATTTCTCAAAAATACTTCTGCCATTTCTATTCCTCCAGTTGCATTAGAAGGATGCCTTTTTGCCTCCCAAGCCTCTTTGTCATAAAGACATTTTCTAGCATTTGCTTTTCCAATGTTAGCAGTTGGAGGAGTGTGTTCCATGGTGGAACTATCCACCCTTGCGTTACTTCTGCAAACTGAGCCATCAATGTCGATTGGAGAGGGAGTAGACTCAAACTTGGCATTCCTTAAAAGTATGCAATCATTACCTGACACATTACCTTGTTTACCATCTAGAGTGGCAGGTATCTGGTCAGAACTCTCTACCATTTCAGTGTCCTGCAAAATATTTTAAAGTTAAATACCAATTAATGTATGTATAGGTTAACAGGTAGTTTCACTGAGCCTAGACCACATTTATAGGGAATCAAAAAGGTTTACATCAATGAGCAAAATAACAATATAAATACTCAATTACAAGAACAGCTGCAAATGATAAGCATTAAGGCATGTATTACATTACTTGATGCAAAGTACACACAGGTGACAAATCACTTTGCCAAAATGAAATGTCAAGTACTTACCATAACAGCAGGAGTCTGATGCTGATAAAGGAATGGCAAAGCCTTGTTGGCTTGCCTCCATATAGGGTAGAACTTGGGATGTATGTCTCTAGGGAAGGTGCGTTTCATCATGATTCCCAGTGGAAACAACACATCATGTGATAATACTTACAAAGGATATTAGAGGTTCTAGTAGGAGGTTACATCCTCTGCACAGGCTGGAGACCACCCTCATACTGCCCACTACATACTCGCTCCTTAAATTCTATCCATGCAAGTAGGGGAATGTCAATATACAAACAAAATTCCATTCAACTGTAATATGATGGGGCCACCCTGAAATCCACTACACTCTTTGATGTGAAACGCTTGCCTGGTAGACTACATACTTTATTGCCTGCAAAAGAAAGACCTAGGGTATCACTCCAAAAAAATCCACTATTAAGGTTGCACCATTCCAAGAAGCATGCTCAGCCAGCCTTTTCTTCACTTCAACCTCTGATTTTGGCAGTTTGATCACTTTATCTGAATAGCTAAAGATTCTCTATTTTTTCCAGCTTTATTCGAGTTGATATACTCCTTCAATTTTAAATTTATTTTAATCATCTCCAAGTACATTTGATATATTTCTTTCTGTAAATTACTGAAAGCCATCTCTTGGAGCAAAGCTGAAGCCTGAACTGCTTTTTGATGAACAGATGTAGAATTCTTTCCAGTCTGTTTTTTCTTCAGCTTTTCTGGTTGATTTTATTTTAGGTTCTCTACATTTCTTCTTTTCTGGTATCCTAACAGTGTACTTACTAGCTAGTAACTGAATTGTTCTCAAGCTGGCAGAATTGCTTACTCTTATTTCTCAGCTTCTTTTTTTCACCGTGGGAGAGCTGAAATTAAGTTGTTGATCAATGTGCAGCCATCTTGGAAGTAAAGAATAAACACGTTTATCAAGAATTGATACATGAATGGTTACAGACAGGTGACATTAAAACAAAAGACGAAGGGCTAACAATGGAGACTCAAGATAGCAGGCGACATGCATGTCAGTTTACAGAGTCTACAGAAAAAGTGGGAGATAGAAACAAATGCAGTTTCTGTAATATAGAACTAGAAACTGTTGCACATCTTGTTTTTGGTTGTTTTGGTGCAAGTGACTTACTCTAGTGTAATACACCAGAGCAGGTCACTTATGTCAAGAGCAAGTCATATGGAATCTGGCATCCAGTGCAAGCCTGCTTTGTAGATAGGTCTTATACCAGAATATGTCACTTACACAGATAGCCAAGTCTTTTGGAAACTGGTTCACAGTCAAAGAAAAAAAAATGACAAAAATATCATTAATCGTTGAAATAGCTACACCCAGAGATTATAGTGTCTTATATACTCAGAAACACAAGATCATAAAAGACCAGGCAGAAAAAAGAGCAATCTGGGATAAAGACACCCAGATAGTTCCAATAGCAGTAAGAGCAACAGGGCTAAAAAAAAAACACTTCAAATGTACTGAAACTGCTACCAGTACATATAACTCCATATGAACTGCATAGAGTCAATTCTAGATACATTGCCGGTGTTGTGAAGAGCATTCTTGGCAAATATCAAAGACTAAAGCAATATTCATTTATTGAACTCTAATTACACCTTAATTTCAAGAATAGGTCCATTCTTGTCATGATATTAAAAACACAGAACACCTGGAAAAAAATTAAAAAACAGAAGGATATGGATGAACAGACAGAAATTAGCAAAAACAGGAAAATAAAATTGCTGAAACCGAATTCATCCAGAATCCTTGGTTAGTACCCTCATGAGGCACAATTTTTTTTTCACAAAATCTTACAAGATACGGATGTGTATGTGTATATTTATATCTGTTATATACATATGTGAAAACATCATGGAAAGAGGCGTGTTAAAAAAATGAGTGCAGGGGTCCCGGGATAAAACAGTGTGAATTCCTGGCAAAGCACTGGTGCCAGGACTGGAAAAAGAGCTAGGACATGCTGCAAGTGCCCCCTCTAGACATAACCAACAAGTTTTTAAAAATAAATAAAATAAAGATAAATAATCAGTCAAGTAAGAGGCATGCAGACAATAAAGTAGTCAGTCCAGGATAAGAGTCTGCGCATTTTTATTTTATGCAATAAACCCAGAATTCTCATGCATGAAATACATCAGCAATAACACAAAAGAAGTTAGGAGAAATAAAAATACTTGCACCAGAAAACTGTCAATAGCTACAGATAAAAGTTAAGATCATTAACAGAGCAGATCAGAACAAAACAATAACTACAGGAAAAAATAGACCATGTAGAAAATGTTGCTTTGGAGGAAGTGCTGTAAAATATAGAATATAAAAATCAGAGGTGATCAAAAATTCATAAAGAATCATGGATCAGGCATGAAAGACATCTGATATGGTGTAGTACTATGCAGCTAACTTTATACTTCTGATACCACACCCCCTCCCCCTAATCAACGTATCACTTACCTCTGCCATTTAACTACCCATCCCCACCTACTATTCCCTTTAACAACTTTACAGCTTTTATATCCTCTCCCTACCCTCTGCACTCTAATCATCCTTTTTGATAACTTTGTACAACTTTCTCTCCTACAGCCACCTCTATGTTATCTTACAGTATACTCTTCCCTCAGTCTTTACTCTTCCTGTAATCCTACTCTTCCTAATGGCCTCAATACTGAAGACTACATACTCAAGCCTGCTACTCTTAACTTCTATCCTAGCTTCTCTAACTATACCCTATACTCTAACCATTTATGAACATTATTCACTTACTGATCACCATCCCCACCAACAAACTCAATCTGCTGCTCACAAACACCCTCAACCACATAAATATAACCTCCACTTCTATCTATATACTACCAAAATATCATAGATCCAACCATGTTAGTTACTTCCAAAACAAGAAAACTTTAAATAACTATTACAAAATTCTAAAGATTATACAAGCACCTCAACAACACCCCCTATTAGATGGTGACATTCATCCAAACCCTGGCCCCAATAACAAAATTACCAGTGACCCACTCAATCCTACTTCTCATACAACTATCCCAAAAAGACCCTCTAACTCTCTCCTGATAGCTCATCTCAACATTCGTAGCAACAACAATAACATTTCTCAACTTCATGCACTCCTAGAAGTGCACTCATCTGATATCCTCTGTATTACAGAAACTTGGCTAAAGCCCTCAACTCACGACTATGAAATTACCCTTCCTGGATACAACATCCTGAGATGTGACCACAAAGCCAAAAGGGGTGGGGGTGTAGCCATTCTCTATAAAACATAACTACAGGTGACATCCTTCAATGTGCTCCTACCCTTAGATACTAATGCGGAAACCCTTACCGCCAAACTTCAAATTAACAACTGTAAATCTATTTACTTAATTTGCTCCTGTCTTCCCCCTGGAAATAATATCAATAGTCTTGAAAACATCATTAGTTGCCTCACTACTCACCTACCTCAGGAAACCATAGTGCTAGGTGACTTTAATATAGACTGGGCTACCTGTAACTTCCCTAATTCTATTGCCCACATAAATCTATATGGCTTTTCCCAAATAATAACCACCCCTACTGGAATTCACAAACCAGGCAGTAAGGAAACCATCCTAGATTGGATCTTTATCAACAGCTATCCTGACAATTATAAACCAGGTACCCTTCCAGATGACATTAGTGACCACGCTCTAACCTACATAATTAAACAAAAAACTCATAGCCCCAACTCAAATAACTTCAAAACCTCCACGCTCTAAAAAACACTTATCCAGAGAGCTTCCAGAATTAAATTAAGGCATGTGACTGGTCACCACTACACCATCTTCAACTTGATGAAGCGGCCACCTACTTTAATACAAAATTCCTACAAATCCTAGAATACCCATGCCCCCTCTCGCTCTACCTGTATGAGAACCAAAATTGCACCTTGGCTCACTAAAATACACAGGAAAAATATCCTGCTACGTAATAAAATCTGGGCCAAATGGAGATCCTCCAAAAACCCATCAGACCACCTTTATTTTAAACAGCTAAGAAATGCCACCAAAAAAGAAATTCTGTTCGATAAAAAAAAACTATTACCCTCACCTCCAACAAACCCGCCAGCAAAAAACACAAAAGTTCTGGTCAGGCATTAACAAACTTCTTCAGCCAGGGCAAAACTCCTGCCCCATCAGGTATCTCCCATAATAACCCTAAGCAAATTGCTGATGCCTTTAACAACTACTTCATTGAAACCATTCAAACTCTAGCTAAAACAATACCACCTGTTAGCACTAACCCATTAATCACCACAAACAGCCCAGTTCCCTCTTTTCATATACAACCCGTTACCTACATCCCTTGTCTGCACCCTCCTTCAAAAAATCAAACCATGCACCCCTTCAGCTGACTGTCTACCAGCCGAATACCTGCAAATAGCAGCTAAAGCCATTGCCTATCCCATTTCCATCCTTATAAATAGAACAATTACAGAAAGCACAATCCCTTCCATCTGGAAAGTCTCCCTTATCATCCCTCTATATAAGGGTGGTACTTGTACTGAGATTTCTAACTTTCGCCCAATTGCCTTACTCTCTCCAACAGCCAAAATAATGGAAAAATGCATCCATCAACAACTACTTGACCACCTTCTCCATAGTAACTTACTTGCCAACTGTCAGCATGCTTTCAGGCCATTTCATAGTACCACCACTGCCCTGCTATATTTTTCTGACTGTATAAACAAACATCGTAACAAAAACTCTCTTTCTTCTGCTCTATTTATTGACCTTTCAAAAGCTTTTGACATGGTTAACCATCACCTACTTATGGATATATTAAAAGCCCTAACCCTTGACCCACAGGCATTACTTTGGTTTAAATCCTATCTAGAAAACAGATAGCAAGCAGTACTCTGGGATAATCAATCTATGCACCTCCCTGTTAAAATTGGAGTACCTGAAGGCTCTGTTTTAGGCCCTCTTCTCTTCTCAGTTTTTATTAATGATTTAAATGCCAAAATACCACAAGCCACCTGCATACAATATGCAGATGATTCTACTTTAATATGTTCAGCTAAGTCCCTAACCTCTCTCCAGACCCTCACCCAAACAGCATTTAATATTGTTGAAAACTGGTTCATGCAACACTGCCTCCTTCTTAACCCCAAAAAAACAAAATTATTGCTTTTTGCTCCTACCCAAAAGTCACCACAATTTCACTTCACAGTAACCTCCAACAATGGAACTAGCATAGCTCCAGACACTACAACCCGACTCCTAGGAATTACAACAGACCACAACCTTAGCTATGATGATCATATTAATACTACTATAAAATCTGTCAACAGAAAACTAGGCTCCCTTTATGGAATCAAACCCTCCCTTACACCGGAAGCTAGCCCAGACCCACCTTATCTCTACCCTGTTCTATGCTTCTGCCATTTATACCAATCTATCTAAAAGCAACCTTAGCAAACTTGCAACCCGCTATAACAACATTGCCAGATTTGCCACTGGTACCCCTTTCAGTACCCACCACTGTCACAACCTCAAACAACTAGGATGGTTAGAACTGCAGAATCACCTACTTTATCAACAATACACAGTCACCCAAAAGATCCTTTACCACCCCAAGAATACCCCGATCCTCACTAATCTGATTACCCCATATAAAAATCTGCCAACACTACGCTCAGCTAATAAGCTTCTAGTTTCCACTATTAAATCAAACAACCAGACTCACTATTCACTAATACAGTGGGGAAAAACCTGGAACTTGCTTCCAAGGGAACTCTCATCTCTTTCTTCCACACTGCTTTTCAAAAAATACCTTAATACATACTGGCTATGTCCCTGCTCTAACCCCGACTAATATCTCAATCCCCATCTCACTCTCCCTAGACTTCTCTGCTCTGTTTGTTATGTTACATTTACCTGGGTTAACCAGTAACCTAACCTCTAACTAGTATTTAACAAGATTTCCTTCTTAGTACTTTATAAGAGTATTCTTACTCTAAATATACTATCCTCTACTGTAGTAGATATAAATTATAATGTCTGTAAATCTGTAAACAAGGTTAAAAAAAATTTTTTTTTTTACTTTATATTGTTTATTTGCATGTAATGTATGATATGTCACTGCCTATGCTTGGAGCTTTTCTCCCCGGGCCTCTACTGAAAATGGACATATATCCAGTTTGACTAGCCCGGTCAACAAATGTAAAATAAATAAAATAAATAAATAAAAGGAATGCTGTATTAACAAGCGCATGATCACTGCAGCTTCATACTTGGAGATATACCCTGGAAAGATATCTGTGCACGATATATTTTACAAAGAAAAGAATGATACTAAAAATAAATGCGTTGAGGAGCAAATAGTCTAGTGATGTGGAAGTCAAAAAATTTAAAATGAGGCGACAGATCAACTAAGAACTAAAAGGTTTACTGTGGAGACTCGGATACAGGAATTATACCAACAAGATTAGTCCATAAATCTTCAGGAAACTACAATAAGGATGCTTTTACTAAACAAACCTTAAATAAAAAATGTAGAACCTTCATCAGGAGAATTGAAATCCAGTTAGGATTATGCAATGGGCAAAAGACAGCAAGGATAATGCTATCAGCCAAGAAGAGAATGATCTAAGGGAAGAACTTTTTGATCTAACAGAAACTGTCAGACATATTAAAACCGAGAGAAAGATATTAAGTGTGTAAGACACAGTGCGGTAGACCACTGAAAAAACAGATGACTGCAGTAACGGGGAACACAAAGATTGACATGCAATGTAAAGTAAATAAACAAAATATTAGTTTTAGGACAACATAGTATAACAGAAACTGTTATCGCAGACATGCAGAGCAACAAAGAAAGAGGGGGGAATAAACAAATGATCACCATGGAAATGCCAGAGAGAAGCATAAATCAATTAAGGCAAGCAATATCACTATTAGAAGAATATGGGAAAGAGAATATACCATCAACAACTCTAAGAATTACTAAATTTGCAAGTCACATCCTGAATCGTTTTAAAGCTGTGTCAATCTCCAACAATAAACTAAAATATTAATGCAAGCTGAAAAACTTAGACAGTATGGAAACATATAACAAAAGAAAACAAGCAATTAATTGATGATGTAATTTGTTTTATAAGTGATAAAAAAGAAAACCGCAGCAATACCACCAAAACAAAGAAATAAATACATTTTAGAGGAGTACCTATGAAAATCCTGATGGATGTATCGAAGGTGATGAATGGACAGAATTAGTAAAAGAAACATTAAGAAGTATTAACAAAGAGGAAATTAAATGGAAGGTAACACCTGGCTAAATTAAAGACAGGCCCATGAGTGGAAAAACTCAAGTCCAGATGTAGTACCCAACTTCTGATTAAAGGTATTAACACATAACTGTTTATCAGAGAGAGAAAAAAATATTTGCATGTGAATCCTGAACTGACATTAACCTGTTTAACATGAGGAAACAATATACTCATCCTTAAAAGTGCACATGTAAAGCCATTTAGAACTAAAGACTAAAAATTTACCTGCCAACCACACACACATCATATACCAGAATTGATGCAGACAGGACTTTATTTACATAAAAACATTTGAACATTGTAATAGAGTAGAACATTAATAAAAGGAAAATATCACAGAATAAACCATCACCTCTTACTAAAAAAGCCATAACAGAGAGCTGTAGAAAAGTATGGAGTTTAACTGCACAGATAGATTACAAAACAAACAGCAAAAAAAAAAATGAAAAATTGATAGTATTCCATGTCCATGGATTACAGAATGCCTATATATGTAAAAAATTGCAAAGTAGTCATTATGAAACCACTGAAACCATGGCAAACCACTAACAGTCACGATAAAGGGAAAATTACTATATCAGAGTTAAAAATCCAAAAAAGTATCTCAATGATTATTTAATACTACTGCTGTTCAGGCTTCTCCCAAATCCATTAAGCTGTACATATGATCAACTAGGTTATGGCTGCAGCTCGAGCTCCAGGAAATATAACCTTGCCAAATGAAGTCTCACTTGTCTTTTGTGAATGATTTAAGACTATAGAGACGGTCACAGAATCAACTTAAGTGCAATTATAAATGTTTATTTTTTTTCCAGATGATACGCAAGTGACATTTGGCTTTGGAAAATTGCAAATGAGATATCTATTTTAGAAAAACTGAAGCATCAGGAAAATGTCAACCTGGGGAAGGAATGCGATATAGAATAACTTGAAAAACAGAGAGGGTATTAATACTTGAGAAAATATAAAAGCTCTGCAATACAACATGAGCAAATGAGAAAATCTTAGTAAAAAAGAAGTTATGTACTCACCATAATGTTCTAGGTTTGTAGTCCATCTTGCCCTTCATTCTTACAAATGGGTTCGGAGTCGATCCTCGGCTCTGACTCAGCCTATTACAAAGCTCAAAGTACTCTAGTTGGCTTGTGGCTAGGTAGGTATCCCATGGTGCACCAGTATAATCCCTAGATATTGTTTGCTGCTAAACTATAGAAAGACAGAACGAAAGTTATCCAGAAAGAACAACGATAATGAAAGGTCTCCCCCCTGTTATAGAAAATGTATCCTGTCCCCAGATCCTTCCAGGACGGGGGTAGGAGAGTGGGTTCGTAAGAATGAAGGGCGAGATGGACTACAAAGATGGAACGTTATGGTGAGTACATAACTTCTTTATGTTCTGTAGTCCTGTCGCGCCTTCATTCTTACACATGGGACAGCATCCCTAGCACCTTATTCTTGGGTGGCTCACGGAAAAATACTCCTGAGCACCATGGAACCAAAGGAGGCTCTACCCGTAGAAGTCAAATCCAATTTATAATGAGTAATAAAGGTGTGAGGGGTAGCCCAGGTTGCTGCTGCACAAATATCAATTGGGAACCTGGCTTAGAAGGCTGCAGAAGTAGAGTGGGATGGTGCAGAATGAGCCTTAATCTTGAACGGCAAAGACTTTCCACTGGAAGAATAAATGAAGGAGATACAACTTGAAATCCAATTCGAAAGGGTCACTATGGAAACTGGGAGACCTAATTTGGAGTCGGAGAAGGATACAAACAATTGGTCTGACTTCCTGAATTCCTTAGTCCTGTGTAGATAGAACCGTAATTGTCTGCGAACATCCAACTGATGAAATTTGTATTCTGCTGCATTGAAATGATTAGGAAAGAACACCGGCAGCTCTATAGTTTGGTTCAAGTTATTATGAAAGCACACTTTAGGGACAAATGATGGATTTGTGCGAAGAGATACTCTATCTTTGTGGAAAATCAAATAAGGGGGCTTGATAGACGGTGCTTGTAACTCTGATACTCATCTAGCAGATGTGATGGCTACCAGAAACAAGGTCTTTCAAGACAGAAACTTCAAAGGACACGAATGAGCAGGTTCAAAGGGTGGAGACATTAATTTGGATAGGACGAAGTTTAGATCCCAGGAAGCTACTGGTTCCTGAAAGGGAGGTCTCAGCAAAGTAGAACCTTTAAGGAAGGTTTTACACAATCTGTGTGACATCAGATTAAACACATGTTGACCTAAATGAAAATTTGATATTACTGCCAACTGAACCCTAATTGTGGCAGCAGCAAAACCCTGGTGAAAAAGTTCAGACAAAAATTCTAAAACCACTGGAATGGATGTGGTGTAAGGGTCAACGTTCCTTGCTTCGGCCCAAATAGAAAACCTTCTCCATTTGCTAGTGTATAATTTTCTAGTGGAGGGTTTATGAGAAGATGTGAGGATGTGGGTCACAGTGGGTGAAAAATCATGAAGTCTGACTAGGGATATAACTGGAGCAGCCATGCTGTCAAAGTTGAGGGTGTGGAGGCTGGGGTGAAGAGAGCCTCACATGTGCGTCAAGAGATCTAGCACTGGGTCCAGAGTCCATGGGTCGCCTAGTAGATGAGGCCCGAGAAAGGGGAACCACATCTGACATGGCCAGTAAGGAGTGATGAGGATCAATTTGCTTCCCAACAGTTTCGCTTTCTGAATCACCTTGGAAATGAGAGGAAAGGGGGGGGAAGCATAAAGGAGACCCAGGGGCCAATCGTGAACAAGTGCGTCTCTCGGAGGGGGGATAAGGGAAAAGTAGCTGCTGCATTTGGAGCTGATTGGACTGGCAAAAAGATCGCAGCAAGGCTGTCCCCATTTGCGGAAGATCTGTTCCGCTATTTCCTGCTTCAGATACCACTTGTGAGGCATCAAGATTGCCCGGCTGAGTTTGTCGGCTATCATGCTGGTTGTCCCTGGGATGTGCGTTCCCACTAGAAAGCACTGGGAAGATATCACCCATTTCCAAACATGAATAGCCATCCCAGACAAAGGGGGTAAGATCTAGTTTCGCCTTGTTTGTTGAGATACCATACCATCAACATGTTGTCTGACTGGATTGCTATCGTCCCAAGAGGAAGAAGATCGTGAAGTGCTTGCAACGCCAGAAGCACCACCCTCATCTCTAGGACATTGATATGCAGGTGAGTCTCGTGATCTTGCCATGTGCCTTGGACAGTCCTGCCTAGATAACGCCCCCCTCCATCTGTGAGGCACCCGTGGACACAGTAGCAACAGGTTGGCGAGGAAGGAATGGATTGCCTGTTAGTTGGTTGGGTTGGATCCACCAACGGAGAACCTTCTTGCAAGACTCTCTTAAAATGATGTGGTGGGATAGAGGCAGTTGTTGAAAGGACCACTGGGATGATAGAAGCCACTGAAGAATTTGCATATGTAATCTGGCAAGAGGGACTAGCAATATGGTGGAGGCCATGGTCCCCAAGAGTTTCAGAACTGTCTTTGCCTTGACTTTTCGGAGAGGAAGTAAATGAAGAGCTTGTTGTATGAGGTTCTGTGCTCTTTCTGCAGGAAGATGAGCTAACATGGTGACTGTGTATTTCTGTGCCTATAAAAGTCACAAATTGGGAGGGCAATAAGGCAGACTTTTCCCAATTTATAGTAATTCCCAACTGGGCACAAAGTTGGATCTTGGAATCTCTGGTTTGAAGGAGTAGATGCCTGGTGGAGGCGGTCAGGAGCCAATTGTCCAGGTATGGAAACACTTGGAATCCTAGATGTCTCAGGTGAGCCGTCACTACTGCCATACATTTGGTGAACACCCTGGGGGCTGTGGTGAGACGAAAGGGCAGAGCATGAAACTGGTAGTGATGGTTCCCAGCTGGAAGCGTAGGTGGCTCCTCGATGTTCTAACCATTTTTATATGGTAGTATGCATCTTGGAGGTTTATTGAGCACATCCAAGTATCTTTCCCTAATAGAGGGAGTGTAGACTGCAGTGTCAGCATCCGTGACTTGTTCTTCTTTCCGGATTCGTTCAATTTGCTGAGGTCCAAAATGGGCCTCCAGTCCCCTGTACGTTTTGACACAAAAAGAATCTGGAGTATTTCTGAATCCTACCTGGTTTGCAGGGACGGTTTGGATGACTCTGTTGGCGAACAACTTGTTCACTTCTACAGTTGTTTGATTCCTGTGATTGGGTGGAACATCCGGGATCCTTTTGGGAATGTGAGGTGGAAGAGGAAAAAGGTATGGAATAACCTCTAGTGATAATTCTTTGTACCCATTTGTCTCAGGTGATGCTTAGCCAGGCTTCTGGATACAAAGAAATGCGACCCCTGACTGGCTCCAGAGAAGCACAGCCAGGTCCCACATCAGAAGCGCTGATAGAGACGGCCTTGAAAGGAATCACGACCTCCCAGGTTTTACAGTCTGCCCCTGCCGCAAGGGTGATGTCTACCATTAGCTCCTCCTCTGCCTCTGAAGGAGGAGTCACCCTGTGCATTCGGGAAAAAACGCTGGGACTTCTCAAACCACATCTTACCATCTTCTCTGACCCTTGGGGTATGGTCTAGAGGGGACGGTAAATTGTACTCCCACAGCAGACAGCGTTATCCCTCCTTGTTCGCACCTGGTGAGTGTGTCTTTTATCTTAGGTCCAAATAAGGAAGAACCACCAAAGGGGCCATTGGTAAAGGTAGACTTGAACGGCTCTGCAAAAAATTACACAAGCGCATCCAGGAGTGCCTCCCTAAGGGAAACTCCTGAACCCGCTGCCCTGCTCACTCCATTGGCTGCGTAAGAAATCAGCCTCATGGAAGAGTTAACAATGGATTTAAAGGTGGACAACTGAGCAGACACCTTATCAGGGACTCCTTCAGTAGATGTACCTTGTAGAGTGTCTCCCAACTCCTTAAGGAGATCTCTTTGAAGCCTTGTAAAATGTGTTAGGTAGTTCAGCGATCTGAGAGTGAATGCCACTGACGAAAAGATACGCTTCCCGTATCTATCCATTTGTGGAGACTCTGTTCGACGGATGGACAGATAAAGTCTCCGCTAGCTCCTTCTTAGTGGGCGCCGCCACCACCATGGCATCTACAGTAACACCCTTGGATAAAAAAATTCCTTTTCCTTGGGGACTGACAAAAATATATTGGGTCTCCTGGGAACTGGCTCCACGGCATCAGGAATCTCCCATACCTTCAGACTAACAAGGTCTAGAAGTTCGTCGAAAGTTGGAGACACCCAAGAGGCTGAAGGTTGAGACCCGAAAGCCTTCAGGTACACCAACTCCTCATCAGAAGGGGTAACAGTGGACCAGCTGCATCTCTGCTTGATTATCTCCAAGATGCCTACAAAAGAGACATCATCAGAGGATGACTTGAGGGAAACCTTCTGTCTCCTCGAGGTCAGTGTCGGAGGTAAGAGACTCATCCTGGGAGTCTACATGCTTCCTCTTGCATGTCCTCTTCTGAGGGGGCTCCTCAGAAGGATATTCCGGGAAGGTCTCGGAAGAGCGGGGGCCACCAACTGGGGGCTCCTGAGGCTGCAGGTCTCTGATGGTCTCTGATGTTGAGAGAGGGAGTGAGTGCTGAGATGGAGGTCGGTGCCCGAAAAGGAAGAGTGTTGGTACCCCTGGGTGGAGCTGATGTGCGGAACAACACACTCCGCATCATCTCAAAGGCAGATCTCTCCGGCTCCAAAGACTACCTCAGCTCCGAGGAGACAGAGGAAGTCATTGGCTCCGAGATAGATGTAGGATCCGAGCTCACCCTAGCCAACGCACCCAGAGGGAGACTCGGAACCCAAGAGGTCCGGGTCCAAGTGTCCCCTTCTGGGCCAAGGGGGGAACTTCAGCTCCTAGACACCACAGACAGCACCGAAGGTGTCGGAGCAGAATTGTGCTCCAAGACAGCCTTGGGGAGGAGCTGGAACAGAGGGTTCTACAACCAGCAGTACTGAACACTCCTGCTCTGAAAGCATGGCATGGCTCGGAGGAGGAACCACAACAGGGAGAATGGACTCAGGTGGCTCCGGGACCGACTGGGTCAGAGCCAAAATAATTTTTGGCAAGGCAGACGACTTCAGGAGTCTCAGCACTACTCTCTCCACATCTTCTTCAGATAGGCTCCTGGAAGATCGGGAAGACAGTGTGGGAGATCTGGACCTTTGTAAAATAGGGGACCTTAAAGTAGGGGAGACTGGCGAGGGATCTCTGGATCGGCTCCGAGGTCTGCTATCAGTAGTCGGCTCCGAAATGCATGGGGCCAAAACTGGAGTCACAGTATCAACATCCTCGACCGGCTCCAAGATCAGTGGCGCCGAGGAGGTAGAAGTCTTGTCTGGTTTAGAAAGTTTGGGAGGCGGTTCCGAAGCACCGGATGGCGCCGGGGAATGCATCTTGGTAGGTTTAGCCATGTCTTTTTTGGATGCATGAGATTTAGAGGAAGACGATGAACTGGCCCAAGTCTTCCTCGAAAGAAGGCTTGAGGAGACCTTTCAAAATTAGTTTGTTCTTCCTCTCCTGTAGAACACTGGAGCTGAAGGAATGGCAAAATAAACATGTTTCCTGCAGATGGATGGCTCCGTGGCAATACAGACAATTACTATGGCCATCCGTAATTGACATTTTCTGAGAGCATTTTACACATTTTTTAAACCCAGAGGGTTTATGGTCTTTTGCCTCTTTAGACATGCTAACCGGAGGAGCAGCAAAAAAGGACAACACAATGAGGACTAGGTCCTCTAACTTAAATGGGTCTAGCCCTTACCACACTAACACTCGCACACCACAAGGACTAAGTCTTCTAATTCAAACGGCCCTAGCCCTGTGAAGAGAAAAAGACAGAAAACTAGGTCCTCTAACTTAAACAGACCTAGGTAAGAGATAGGCTAAAAGGTCAGAAACTACCAAGTAGACTGGACACACACAAAGTATGAATATGAAATTGACCAGCTGTCTCAGTGAAATCTATACTCAAACTCTGACATAGAACAAAAAGGTTCGGAAATATCAAAAGACCCTTGCCAACTGAATCGCTAAATATCCAGATATTATTTAAGAGGGAATAGTCTAAATACTAACTCTCTAATACTAATAAGCACTGCACATGAAAAAAAAAAAAGGTAAACTGAGTGCAAACGCGCACCTTAACAGGAAACACTAAATATTTAAGTAATAGCTATTTAAATTCCAAACTCTACACTAATAAACACAGCAAATATCAAAAAGGAGCAAATACGCCTGTTAAATGAAAAAGAACTGGCACACAGGATACCAACAAGAACAACAAGGCCAATGGCCAAACAGTTCTCAACAATAAGTATCTAAAGTGAAGAAAAAAACACTTCAGTAAGTCTGAAACTACTCGAAAGACTAGTTAAACACCATCAAGAGTCGCATAAATAGAAAGGTTAAGCTGTAATACAGTAAAATCAGTAAAAAGTGTTAAATTCAGCCACGGCCAAGAAGAAGCACATCTGAACTCATCGACACGGCAAACAAGATCTGGGGATTATACTGGTGCACCATGGGATACCTACCTAGCCACGAGCCAACTAGAAAACTTTGAGCTTTGTAATAGGCCAAGTAGGAGCTGAGGATCGGCTCCGAACCCATGTGTAAGAATGAAAGCGAGATAGGACTACAGAACATTAATATTTTAGAAGTCAAACTAGTATTCAAAACTGCCTTGACATTTAGAAATAAATTCAAGCTATTAATCAGCTTGCTCTTCCTGTTCTAACTTACAGCTTTGGCATGGCTAACTGGCTCCAATATGCCCTGGATTGCAAAAAAATGAGAAAATCGCTTTAGGCTTGTCAAATGACACAAAAAATGTTCATGGCAGGATTATATATACCTCACTCTGAAGGAGGTATGGGATTTTTTGAAACCGAGTATATGCACAGGCCTGCAGTTGTGAAATGGTATAGTATCTGCTGACATTATCATTTGGAAACACAGTGAAAGTCCTAAACATGAAAAAAAAATAAGCTTAAGATGACACATTTGCCAAGACTAGCAGAAGCATTTCAGAATGTAGCAGGTATAGAAATTAATCCATAAGTATCCATAAGGTATTGATGTACTCTTGATAAGATAGATAGCTGCATGGCTGACAAATAGGACATGGCAAGTATCATACAGCAACTGGACAGACGAAATCCTTAGTTACAGTCAGGGTGTCCAACAGGGCTCCGTCCTAGGCCCTTACTTGCTTAATTTGTATCTTTCAGACCTAACTTTTTCATCGGAGGTGATCTACAGTCTATATGCAGACAACCTGAAATTGGGTAAACTTGACTAAACTGATCATTTGGGCACAGGAGAATAATATGTTTAGCACATAAAAAACTAAGCATATGAGATTTGGTAGTCATAAATTGAAAGGTGAATATTTAATGCAGCACACAGTAATTGAAACTGTAGAGTTACTTAAGGACCTAAATATATGGGTAGATTCAACTATGAGTTTTTCTAATCATATCAACCAATTGGTTAATGACAGTTATAGAACTATAGGTTGTATAAAAAGATTTATAAAGTCTAGGAAATCAAAAATAATGAAGTTATTGTTTGTTAGTTACATTAGACCCAAACTTGAGTATGGAATAACAATATGGAAACCCTATAAGAAAACAAGCATGAGTAAACTGGAAAGAGTACAATGGAAATGTACCAAGGGTATCCATGGATGTGAAAATTGAAGTTATTGTGAAAGACTAAAATATCTGAACTTGTTTCAGATCTTATTCGGGTATATAGGGGATTTAGTGACAACTACTTCTGGGAATGTTTGGGGTTAAACAAAAAGTACTAGAGAATCTTCAGACAATCTATGTAGGAGATTTTATCTAGGATATTCTACTCTATTCCAAGAGGTCCGAATGGAGAGGTGAAAAGTCAGCAAGCAGAGTAGAGTAGTAGTAGTGCTGAAACTGAATTCATTCTCAAGTCTTGGTGAGTACCTTCACGAGGTGGACCCTTGTTTTCACAAAATCTCACCAAGGCGATACTGATATATAGACTGTATTTATACAGCATATATCAAGGACAGAAGTAGGTTAGAAACTAAAAAAGTTAGCTGGGTGCACATAACCCAGGATAAAAAAGTACCCAATCCTGGTAGGCACACTGGTGCCAGGACTGGAAAAGATAACAGCGTAGAATCCACAAAATACAGAAACATTACTACAATGGGGCCAGGCCAGACCCAGGGGGAGGATGGCATGCCTCTTGCAGAAGAAAGTAACAGTCCACAAAAATCACAAAAACTGATAGGCCAAAGAAGAGCCATAAAGACGATAAAGTGGACTGTTGAGGATAAGAAAGAAATCATGTATTGTTACTATTATGCAAAAGGCCCAGAATTTCCAGACGGAAGACATACAAAATGATTGAGCCAGAATTTAGAGGAAAGAAAAATACTTCCACAAGAAAGACTGTCAGAAGCTTCAAAGGACAATTTCTGTTCATTAATACAACAGATTTGTGAAAAACAGGATATAGATTAAGAAACCTTGATCTGCTTGGAAAAAGAAGCATCTGAGGAAGTGCGAAAATATAAACAAAAAGTACAGTTTCGTACCTACCATAAATGTAGATGTTCGAAGATCCACATTGCTGCAGTCCTTACACTTGGGTAGTCCGCTGTCCTCGGTCGGCCCGAATATCAAAGTATAAGGCTGACGTCGGTCAAGGCGCATTTGACTGACATCAGGACGTCAGGGTACAAATGCGCATGACCGACGCCATATCCTCAGTCTTTTCTTGCCCCAGATGTCAGAAGACCCTAAAAATAAAGGTCAAAACCAAAAGACAGCAAACAACCAACCAACCACCCTTGCACTAACTATATGTACAATATATACAATATACACAATATGTACAACCCAACCCACACAACCACCTCTAACTGCAGAGGGGAAGGAGGGAGGGTAAATTGGACTGCAGCAATGTGGATCTTCGAACATCTACATTTATGGTAGGTACAAAACTGTACTATGTTCTTCATCTCACATTGCTGCAGTCCTTACACTTGGGTAGAATCCCAAAGCAGAGGTAAGGGAGGATGGCTAACTACAAGGAAGCAGGAGCTGCCAAAATGCCCTGCAAAACAGCAGTGGCAAAACCAGCCCTGGATTTAGAGTAAAGTGGCAGGTGATAATGCCTAGAGAAAGTATGCACTGAACTCCAAGTAGCTGCCTCCAAAATATCCTTGGTTGCCACTCCCCCCAAAAAAGCTGTTGAAGTGGCAGTAGCCCTAGTGGAATGAGGCCTAATCCCAGCTGGAACCTCCTTGCCATGATGGGAATAACAGAATGCAATGCAAAACCCAATCCACTTAGAAATAGTTTGTTTTGACACAGGCTTGCCCTGAGAACTCAAAGCAAAAGAAACAAACAACTGCTGAGACTGCCTGAACCCTTTAGTTCTGTCCAAATAATAACGCAACTGCCTGTGTACATCTAAAGTGTGCAAAATCTTTTCCCCTTTATTTTGGGGATTTGCATAAAAAGTAGGCAAATGAATAGTTTGGTTTAAAGCCACACTAGAAACCACCTTAGGCATAAAGGAAGGATTAGTACGTAATGATACCCTATCCTTATGGAAAATCAAGAAAGGCTCAACCGCCATAAGGGCCTGCAATTCAGAAACCCTTCTTGCAGAGGTAATTGCCAACAAAAAGCAGTCTTCCATGATAAATATTTCAACTCAGAAGTAGCTGCAGGCTCAAAAGGTTGTAGAGTGAGTTTCTCCAACACAAAATTGAGATCCCAAGCAGGAGTAGGAGCTCTTCGTGGGGTCTTATATTCTTTGCCCCTCTAAGAAATTGCTTGAACAAAGGATGAGAAAACAATGGTGGGACACAATCATAGTGAGCGAAATTGCTGCAGCATGAACCTTAATAGAAGAGAAAGACAAACCTTTGTCCAGTAACTCAGTAAGATATTGAAGAGCCACACTCAAATTAGGCTCAGAAACATCAAAATCTTTGCTGCACTCCAAAATAAAAATCTCTTCCATTTATCTGCGTACACTTTCCTTGTACTAGGCCTTCTAGCTTCCAAAATCACATTCAAAACTTGTTGTGGAAGTTGAGACCCTCTATGGTTCAAAACAGAATATGCCAGGCTGTTAGGTGAAGAGAGTGAAGTTTGACATTCAGCAAATGGCTGTCCTCCTGTGACAACAGGTGTGGAATCAAGGCAAAGGCCATGGAGGCTTCCGCACCAGACTTCTCAGTAATGGGTACCAGTGCTGTCGAGGCCAATCTGGAGCTATTAAAATCATCCTTGGCTTGTCCTGTCTGACCTTTAGAAGTACCTTTGGGAGGAGAGGCAGAGGAGGAAAGGCATACACATGAAGATTGCTCCAACTGAAAGAAAGAGCATCCACTTTCCAAGCTGTGGGATGAAACCTTTTTGTGCAAAACTTTGGCAGCTGATGGTTTAGTGGAGAAGCGAACAGATCTATGTCTGGAGTTCCCCATGACACTGTCAATTTCTGAAATACATGAGGATCCAATTTCCAGTCGTGGGGATCCATAATTCGTCTGCTCAACACATCTGCTAAGGAGTTCTGTGCTCCTGGCAGAAACCTTGCCTGAAGATTGAGCTGTAAACTGAGAGCAGTCTCCCACAAAATCATTGCTTGCCTGCATAGAGGATAAGAATCGTTCCCCTTGCTTGTTGATGTACCACATGACAGTTGTGTTGTCTGTTAGAATCAACACCTGCCCTGGAAGAAGTAAATCCTTGAAAGCTATTAATGCAAACTGGACTGCTAACATCTCCTTCAGGTTGATATGTAGATGTTGTAGTCTGGCAGGCCACTTGTCTTGTATCCACTTTCCATTTAGATGAGCTCCCCAAGCTTTGTCTGAGGCATCTGTCGTTAAAATCTGACTCGCCTCTGGCCGGGTCACAGAGAGTCCCTTGTTTAGGTGACATTCCTGAGCCCACCACAAAAATTCCTTTTGAATGCAAGGTATTATTTGAATGACAGTGTCTAGATCCTGGCAGTGCTGTGTCCATACATTTTTGAGATACCATTGCAGCTTCCTCATATGCAGTTTGGCATTGGGAAGCACCAGAATACAAGATGCCATGAACCCTAAGGCTTGAAGGACTGTCCTTGCAGTCAGCCCGGACTGATGAGATAGCTGATGGAAGTAAAGGGATAGATTCTTTTGTTTGTCCGGGGTTAAAAAGGCCATCTGGGATGCTGTATTCAGTCTCACACCCAGAAAGCACATGTCCTGAGAGGGTACTAGACTGGACTTTATTTCGTTCACAGAATACCCCAGGCATCTTAGCACTGCTATCACATATTCCAAATGATGAAGAAGCTCTTCCCTTCCTTGAGCCAGAATCAGGCAGTCGTCCAAATAAGGATAGATCTGTATTCCTTTTAGCCTGAAGAAAGCTATCACTGGAGCCAGAACTTTCGTGAATACTCTGGGCGCAGTAGATAAGCCAAAGGGCAATGCAGAGAACTGATAGTGAGAAGTCCCAGCTCGAAAACGCAGATACTTCCTGCAACTTAGTCTGATAGGAACATGAAGGTAAGCCTCCTTGAGATCCAAAGTTACCATCCAATGATCTTTGCCCAGCAGAGGTAAAAGCTGCTGTAACGTCAACATTTTCAACTTGGGAATGTCCAGATAAGTGTTGAGGATAGATAAATCCAAAATTGGTCTCCACGTGTTCCCCTTCTTTGGTACTAGGAACAGGCGAGAATAAAATCCTAGGCCCACTTCTGGTATAGGGACCGGCTGTATGGCCCCTATTTGGAGTAACAGAGAAACTTGCCTGTGAGCCTCTATTCTTTGTTGAGGAGGAACGTCTGGCATGCCTTTGAAAGGAGGCAAGGTATGGAAATAAAACCTGTAACCGTGGTGTATGATATCCAATACCCATCTGTCTTGGGTAATTAAACTCCAATTTTCTTTGAAAAGTGCCAACCTTCCTCCCAAAGGTGCTGCCAGACGAGAAGGCTCTGGCAGCTGAAAAGGTAGGTCATTGGGTCTGTTTACGAAAGGACTGACCCCTGCCCTCACCCGAAGACTGTGCAGGAGAACTCCCTGTTCTAGGCCTGAAAGAGCCCTGAGCTCTGCCCCTACCACGCCTAGATCTACCCCTAGACTGGGAATCATAAGAAGGATACGCCCACCCCTTAGTAGGCCAATTTCTACTAAACTTTGGAGGCTGGACTTGCAAAAAATCTTTAACAGTCTGCATAGACTTAGCCTTGTCTTCCATTTTCTTTAAAACTGCCTCAACAGGAGGACCAAACAACACGTCAGATTGTAAAGGAGCATCTAAAATCCTTGTTTTAACATGTTCAGACAAATT
The DNA here is from genome assembly GCF_019279795.1 of Protopterus annectens. Classification (NCBI taxonomy): domain Eukaryota; kingdom Metazoa; phylum Chordata; order Ceratodontiformes; family Protopteridae; genus Protopterus; species Protopterus annectens. The sequence continues at coordinate 7,852,468 of NC_056731.1, forward strand.
TTGATCCCTTAGCCAGGCGTGCCTGCGAAGAACTGACCCAGTGGCAGCCACCCTAGACGAGGCCTGTACAGCATCAAAACCACATTGCAAAGAATGCTTACCCACCTGTTCAGAAACATGTACTAAATCCTGCAACTCTTTACAATCAATACCTACTGCCAGAGCATCAACCTTAGACTTTAATTGTGAAAGGAGATAGTTTTGGTATTTCAACATGTGAAACTGGCAATTCAAAGCCCTCATAGCAAGAGTGGAAGAAGTATAAACTTTCTTTCCCCATCTATCCAAGGCCCTAGCCTCTTTGTCTGCAGGAACCGGATTCTTTACAACAGAAGCCTTAACACCTTTAGGCCCCTGGCTAACAGTTTCTGGGTCTGCCCTAGGACTCTTAAAAAGATACTTATGAGCTTCAGGCACCCTGTAATACCTATCCGCTTAACAGGAGCAGGAGGCAAAGAATCAGGATTAAGAGAAGCCTCTGAAAAACATCTTCCACTACATCCAAAACAGGAGGTATAGCCAAAGGCCTATGCTGGGGTAAAACAAAATTCCCTAAGCCTTTTCCTGGAATCAGAGAAGTCCTGACCTTCCCACTTAAAATGCTCCCTCATGGAATGAAGAGTTTCTGAAAAGAAAAATCCTCAGGAGGAGAAGCAGAAGGAGTAGAATCATCCACATCAGAATCAGAATAAGGAGAGTACTCCTGCAAGTCTTCAGCCGAAGACTCTGAAACATCTGAAGCCTGCTCAAAACCCCCCAGCTCAGGCTCCATCCTAGGTCTCTTATCAGGAGGGGGCATAGAACCCCTAATCAAAGTAATCAAATCTTCTGCCATTTTAAGCATATGCTTCTTGGGCACAGTTCCTGAAGCGCTAGGGGTAACACCAACTGAAGCCAAACCTGGCCTGCCCCTGGGAGAAGCCTTTGAAACAGAAGGAGAGGGCCTAGCCACCCTGGGAAGGGAGGGGAGTATAGTAACCTGAGAAGCCCCCTCAGCCTGACTTGCCTCCTGAGAGGCCACATCTTGCAATAATAAAGTCTCACCCTGGGAACACAAAGAAACCTCCGGTGGAGCCACCGGCTCCACCGACACCTCTAAAGAACCGGCGTCCGGTACAGACGGTTCTTGTAGCCTAAGCTTAACTGCTTTGTCCTTGCGCTTCTTCGAAGAAGCGGGCGTCGGAGCATCCGACGGCATTTTATAATTGCACCGCTTCCCAAAGACTAACCTTGCACAATCCAACCTTCTCTTTATAGTGCGTTTATTAAATCTAGCACAAGAGCGACAGCCAACAACGTCGTGCTCAGGCCCTAAGCAAGGAATACACAAAGTATGATAATCTCTATGCGGTATCTGTTTCCCACAAGAAATGCAATTATTGACTTTTTCTGACATCCGGTAAATGACTGAGGCAAGAAAAAACTAAAATATTCCCCAACGGGGTACTTAGCCAACTTTGAACTCGGTCTGAAACTTCGAAATCGAAAAATCTCACAACGCCAACCGGCACTTGCAATGCTGCTTCTACATCGGACCATGCGGCAAAAAAGACTGAGGATATGACGTCGGTCATGCGCATTTGTACCCTGACGTCCTGATGTCAGTCAAATGCGCCTTGACCGACGTCAGCCTTATACTTTGATATTCGGGCCGACCGAGGACAGCGGACTACCCAAGTGTAAGGACTGCAGCAATGTGAGATGAAGAACATCCAAGAGATATTTGAAAAGTATAAAAAAGAAATATGGAAATGGGAAAGGAAGAGAGATTTGATATGGTGCAATATTTATGCAAAGGAGAAAGCCACATTAATCAATGTAAAGAAGGCAGCCCCAAAGATATTCGAAGAGAAATGCAGGCAAAGGCATCTGGATATTTTATTTTTATTTATTTATTTATTTTACATTTGTTGACCGGGCTAGTCTAGCTGGATACATATCCTTTTTCAGTACAGGCCCGAGGAGAAAAGCTCCAATAATGAGAAAAATAACACACTACAATTAGGTAGGTACAACATTATAAGGATAACAAATCAGTATGACATCAATATATACATGGTAGAAGAAAAAAATGCTAAGCTAAGGAGGTGACAGGACAAGCTAATGTGGTATGATGACATGGGTACAAGTGTGGTAAGTCAAATGGTAGAGAAGAGCTTTTGAGTGAGAAAAGTGAAGGGAACTATGAAACCTATAGGAATTAGTCTGGGTTTAGACATGGGCACAACCAGTGGGACTAAGTATTCTCTGAGACTGTTTTTGAATTGGTTAAGTGATGGCACGAGTCTAAGGTAGTTAGGAAGGGAGTTCCAATGCTTTCCAATAGAGTTCGCATAGAGAGCGTCGCCGCCCAAGTTATTAGATTTGATGGTTGATACTTGGTTACTATTTGAAGACCTAAGGGAACTTAAGTTGGTGTATGGGGTCAGGATTTTACTCAGTGAGGGGGGTTTGTCTGGTTGATTTATAATTTTAAATGCTTCGGTGAGTTGATTGAATTTAAGAAGATTGGGCAGTTCTAGCCAGCCTAGTTTCCTGAGGTTGAGGCAATGGTGGGTGCGATAGGGTGTTCCTGTAATAAATCTGGCAATATGGTGGTAGGTGGTAGAAAATTTATTGAGCTCACGTTTGAGGAAGGAAAATATAGGGGAGGCATACAGTAGGGTGGTAAGGAGATGAGTGCGGGCAATGGTTAATCTAGCATGAGGAGTGAGAAAGTTCCTGATTCTGTACATTGAACCTAGTTTCTTGTTGACTGACTTGATGGTTTGGGCAATGTGCATATCAAATTTGAGCTTATGGTCAATAGTGACACCTAATAGCTTGGTGTGGGAGATGGGCTCAATGATGGTGCCATTAAAGGATTCGACATAAAAGGACCTAGAATTTGCAGGTTGTGGCACAGGGGGTAGGAGAGTGGTAGACGAGGGGAAAAATAGGAGTAACTTGGTTTTAGTTGGGTTAAGTATGAGTTTCAGGTCAGAGAACCATTTTTCAACTTTGGCAAAACATAGTTGGGTAGCTGTTTGGAGTTTCTGTTGAGAGAGATCAGAACAGATCAGGGTGGAGTCGTCCGCATATTGTATACAAGTGGTTCTAGGGATGATTGTGTGAAGATCATTAATAAAAACAGAGAAAAGAAGGGGGCCAAGTATGGAGCCTTGTGGGACGCCAATGTTGTTAGGGAGTAGTTGAGATAGACTATTATGCCATAGGACTGCTTGGTGCCGACCAGAAAGGTAGTCCTTGAACCAGTTGAGTGTCAAGTTGTCCAGATGAAAGGTTTGCAGGGTGTGGAGTAATAGCTGGTGGTTTACCATGTCGAAAGCTTTTGATAGATCAAGAAAGAGCGCAGAGGATATAAGTTTATTGTTACGGTTGTTGTTTATTGAGTCGACAAAGGAGAGGAGGGCAGTAGTAGTACTGTGATGGGGGTGAAAGCCATGCTGGGTAAATGATAGCAGATTATTGAGGGTGAGGTGGTGGAGGAGTTGTTTGTGAATACACCGTTCTAAAATTTTTGCTATTGGAGAAAGTATTGCGATGGGCCTATAGTTAGATGTTTCAGTGGAGGAGCCTCCTTTGTGAAGTGGAATGATGTATGAGATTTTCCAAATGGGGGGGGACGGTGGCCTCGGTTATGGATCTGTTAATCAAAATTGATATGGGATAGGCAATGACATCAGAGGCTAATTGGAGGTATTCCGCTGGGAGACGATCGGCCGCAAGGGTGGATGGTTTCAGTTTTTTTAGTAGGGTACGAATATAGGAGGTGGATACTGTTTGTAGTTTAAAGGAGAGAGGAGGTGAGTCAGGAGGAAGAGTTAATGATGGGGAAGAGGTAGGTAGATGATTGGCAAGGGACTGAATGGTCTCCGTAAAAAAAATTTTAAAGGCATCGGCTATCTCTTCAGGTTTATTACTAGTAAGTTTCTCGGGTATAGGGGTAGAGGATTTACCAGGATGGAGGAGATTGTTGAATCCAGCCCAGAACTTTTTTGGGTTAGTCTGATGTTTGTCCTGGAGGTGACAGAAGTACTATTTTTTATCTCTAGCGATGTCTGATTTCGTGGAGTTTCTGAGTGATTGAAATTTAATACGATCTAGGGGAGTTTTGGTGGCTCGCCATTTGTTCCAAGCCTGGTCACGAAGTTTAATTTTTGCTTTGGTTTCTCTTGTAAGCCAGGGAGCTATGCGATTTTTAGTTCTAATTAATCGATTTGGAGCGTGGGAGTCAAGGATGTTTAGGAAAGTGTCATTAAAATATGACACGCTCTCGGCTAGGGGAAGAGAGGTTAGGGTAGACCAGTTGCAGAATTTTAGTTCAGCTAGGAATAGATCTAGGTTGAAGTTTTTCCTGTTTCTGATAAGTTTATGTAGGGGTGGATTGGAAGTACAAAGCTTGTGCTTTATAATATAAGTGACAAGGTGGTCACTTAAGTCATTGGGGAGGGTACCGGTAGAATAATTGTTAGCAGCTTTATTGGTGAGAATCCAGTCAATGGTACTCTCCTTTTGCTGTGCGTTACCAATTCTGGTAGGAGCTGTGATATTTTGGGAGAAGCCATATAGATTGATTGGGTGGGGATATGTCTTGGCAGAGCAGTGGGACCAGTCAATATTAAAGTCCCCTAGTATAATGGTTTCCTGAGGGTAGTTAGCGGCTAACCAACTTAAAGTAAGCTCAAGGTTTTCTAGGTTTTTCCCTGGTGGGATATAGATTACTACTAGATTAATACATTTATGGGAGTTTAGGCAGATCTTCAGTGCAATAAGTTCAATATTAGAGACCTGGGGGGGTGCAATGTGTTCCTAATTATGTTAAGTCAGTTTTTAAACATTACAGCTATTCCCCCACCCTTTTTGGTTATTCGATCATTCCTTAGGATATTATAGCCAGGTGGGAGAATTTCTTCATCCTTTGTGGCGGGTTTCAGCCATGTTTCTGAGAGACACATGATGTCTGGGGAGTGTGTGGCTATCATAGCATGTAGGCTGTGTACTTTGTTGTTAATGCTTCTTAGGTTGAGGTGAAAGATGAGGAGGGAGGTATTAGGAGTGTGGGGTAGTGTTGAGGTGGCAGGGTCTAGATGAGTGGTGGGGCCTGGATTGGGATGAATGTCACCATGTTGAGTAATACATTGTTTTAGGTGATCTAAAATTTTTTGAAGTTTGTAGAGTATCTTAAGGTTAGATTTATTATTAGGTGATCTAGGGTAGTGGAGGGTTGGTAGAATATGATTAAGGCCTAGAGATTTTGCAATAAGGGAAGAAGGAACTATAAGGTTAGGTGTAGGCAAAAGGTAGTGTGGGCATTGGGGAATGGAATTCCTAATAGTGTTTGGTGTTCATAGCGAGATAAAAGGTAAGGGATGAAAAGGAGTAGAGTTAGTGAAAAGATAAAGGAATACTTGGTTTTACCCATGGTGGTGAGTAAATGGTAGTTGGTGGGGTGGGAGGATTTGGAGGGCATGGTAAGTTGAGTGGGATGGCTGAGTGTGTGGGAGGAGGAGTTATTAATCAGCGGACCACCGCAAATGGAGGGGAGGGAGGTGGGATGGGCTAGATGTATCTATAAACTTAGAGGTAAGTGGGGGCGGGTGGGATATGGGGGCAGGGTGGGGCGCGAAGCGAGCCCGAGCGGAGCGAGGGCGAAGCGGAGTGGGGAATACACCTGCCTGGAGGTTGCAGGGCCTTAGTTTCAGTAGGATACAGATGTAGTCTCCAAAGGTTGAAAAGGACCTTTCGACTTCAAGACCCTGGAGTTATTGCAGGGTAAGGATTAAATACATAGAAATTCAGAAAGGTACTGTTGAGTTTGCAGCCTACAGAACTTAGTCTTGGTAGGTGTAATTACTGTTTGGATTTGGCTATTACCCTGTAAGTCTTTTTTAGCTAAAGCAGATTAATATGGATATGGAAAATTTCACAATAAAAAATATCACAAAGATGGAACACAGAAAAGAAGGTAAGTAGAAGGTAAAAAAAATAGAAGTTGAAGTTATGGAGTGCCTGCGAAGTGAAGGATTTGATGCACAATGTCTAACACAGGTTACATCGTAGCAGGATGGAGCAAGTCCCCAAAGTAGGGAGAAATAGGAAGATCAGGAAACATCTGAATAATAAATATGGACATGGGAAAGAAAAAGATTCATATGGTGTAATATTTATGCAAAGGAGAAAGCAAAACTAACCAGTACAAAAAGAGCAGCACCAAAGATATTAGAAAAGAAATACAGGCAAAGGAATCCGGACATGGAAAACTTTACAATACGAAAAATAAGAAGACAAAGAGGAAAAGAAGACTAGTAATGGAGAAACTAAAAAAATAGAAACTGAGATTATGGAGTACCTGCAACGTGAAGGTTTCTGTGTATAAAATCTAATTCAGAAAAGCACCACAACAGGATAGAGTAATGGATTTCCAAATTAAGGGGAGACCAGTGGAACAGGAAGCAATTGATCAGGTGCCATATGAAGATAATTTGGAGCCCTCCACAGGAAACCAGTATACATGTTCACTTGAAGCTAGACAGGAAAGGAAGGAACAGGAAACTGTGGAAGCTCTGATGCAGTCAAGGTTGAGGAGTGATAGGCCAGTGAGTTTCCATATGATAGCGCAACGGATGGCACAGAATGAAACTGAAGAGAATGTGCCACAGGAAGATGCTATAGAATATGCCTGCAGGAAGTGGAAAACAATGGATGTGCCCTCAGTTTGGAAGAAAATGAGCTAAGAGAAGAGTTGCTTGATTTAATAGACAGATATATCAAGATCAATGAATGAAATAGACTGCAGAAGGTTAATAAAACCCAAAAAGTCAGAAGCCTGATAAAACAAATGAACACAGTAATTAGGACTGTATATAGATATCCATGCGATACAACAGAAGTAAACAGGATATATTACTATGCAGCTAAATTAATAACTGATAAAGTCCTACCACAAGAACACACAGTGTGGAAAAGGAAGGTGTGGAATTGAATACCATCATGGAAATATCAAATAGAGAAAACTATAAAGTAGTTAAGACAAGAAGTGTCACTGTTAGAAGACTACAGAAGAGGGGAGGGAACAGATTAATAAAAATACTAAGATAGATAGATGTGATAAAACCAATGCGCAGTATTAGAACAGACCAGGATCTATCATGCACTATCGCAAATAAACTAAAAATTTCAGCACAGGAGGAAAAACTTGGAAGACACGAAGAAAAATGATGGAAAAGTACAAAATAAGCAATTTATTGATTACCCAAAAAAGTTTTAGAGAATTGGGAAACAAGGTAAAAGGAATTGAAAGACTGCCAAAAAAAGAACAGACAGATACATTTTGGAGAAGTATCTATGAAGATCCTGTGGAACATAAACATGCTAAATGGACAGAAGTTAAAGAAAGAATAAGAGGTTTAAAGGTACAGGATATGAAATGGGATGAAGTAACAGTCAGAGAGATTGAAACAAAGTTAAGAAAATCCCCTAACTGGAAAACCCCAGGCCCAGATACAGTGCCTAACTTTTGGTTGAAAGTATTAACACTGTTGCATGACGATTTAGGCATGAGTAAGAAATATTTATATGCGCACCCCAGACAGACACCAACCTGGTCTACTTAGGAGTGAATCTGCAAGCTACCCTAAAAATTATAAACCAATAACTTGCCTTCTGACGATGTATAAACTATGCACTGGAATTGATGCAGAGTTTAGTCATTTAGAAGAAAACTCAATTATGGCAATAGAACAAAAGGGCAATAAAAAAGTCATATGGAACAAAGGATCATTTGTTGTTAAAGTTATCGTGCAGAACTGTAAAAAGGGGAAGAATTTAAGTAAGTCATGGATTGACTACAAAAAAGCATCTGATAGCATACCACATTCATGGATAAAAGAGTGCTTAAAAATGTACAAGACACATCTTACACTGATCGACTACATTAAAGTGACCATGAAACAGTGGCAGACCATTTTGCAAATAAGCCATGATAAAGGACAAATTATTATCCCTGGGATACAAATTCAAAGGGGGATATTCCAGGGTGACACTCTGTCACTGCTGCTATTCTGCCTTGCCCTTAACCCATTAAGCTGTCTACTTAACAGCTTAGGCCATGGCTATAATTTGTCTTCTAGAAAACAACAAAGTGCAAAGACTTATCTTCTCTTTGTCGATGATTTAAAAACATTTAAGTTCATCACTTGAGGAACTTAAAGTACAACTGCAAGTTATCAAAACTTTTTCAGATGATACTTGGGCTTCTGCGGTGGTGGTGCTGCGGTAGCGTTTCGCCTCACAGTAAGACGTCCTGTTCGATTCTCAGCTAGAGCGTCTTCTGTGTGGAGACGTGTGAATGGGTGTACCTTAGTTGAAGGGTGTGTGTTAGGGCTGGCAACTCGGCACGTAAAAATCTACTGCCAATCATTAGCGGACCGGTGTTCCACTGTGGTGACCCCTAAACGGGAAAAGCCGAAAGACACAACAACAACATAAGAATGTCATTTGGTCTTGATAAATGTGCAAAATCAACCTTTAAAGCAGGAAAACTGCAACACCAGGAAAACATCAGTTTGGGACAAGAATGTGACATAAAAGAACTTGAGCAAGGAGGAGTGCATAAATATTTGGGAAATGATGAAGGATTAACAATAAAACATGAACAAATGTGAATAAAACTTAGTAAGGAATAATTCAGAAGACTTAAACTAATCCTGAAAACAGCAATGACATCTAGTACCAAAATCCAGGGTATAAACCAATTTGATCTTTCTGTCCTAAAGAATAGTTGTGTAAAATCTTACCATAACCATAGATGTCCTTCTCTTCCATGTTGCAGTATTCTTGGTGTGGGATTTCCTGCCTTTAGGTGATTCGTACGTCGGCTCCTATACAAAAGCTTCAGCTTGGCTGTTGCAGCTGCGTGGGACGTCACACGTAGGGCCACAAACCAGGGACCCAACGTGTGATGTCTGCACACACAATCCTGACATGTATAAGGCCCTGGGTCTCTTCTGTAATGGAGAGAGGCATCAGGGAGCAGTTAGACTGGCATAGTTAGTGAGGGGGAATGGAGGCTGGGAAGGAATACTGCAACATGGAAGAGAAGGACATCTATGGTTATGGTAAGATTTTACACAACTATTCTATGTCCTTCTATTCGTATGTTGCTATATTCTTGGTGTGGGAGAGTACCACAGCTTATTTGATGAAAGGGTGGCGGATGCAGAAGATGATTCCACAAAGCCTTGTAGGATTGCCCTGTCAAATCCTGCACATGATTTGGAGATTTTGTCCAATTTGTAATGTTTGGTGAAAGTGTGGATAGTGGACCATGTAAGCTGCTTCCATAATGGAAGCTGTATCCATGCCTTTTTAGGCGGCCTTGGAAGTGGCCACTGCTCTTGCGGAGTGTGCCTTAACCCCAACTGGAGGGAGGTTTCCATCATGTGAGTAGCAGAAACCGATTGCCTTTCTAATCCAGGATGTAATGGTCTGTTTGGTGACTGCCTTGCTCAATGCCCTGGGGTGGAAAGATACAAAGAGTTGTTTGGATTTCCCGTCTTTAGTCTTGTCCAGGTAAAATCTCAGTTGTGGACATACAGGGACTGGAGTATCCTCTTTCCTTGGTTAGTGGGAGAGAAGAAAAATTGGGTAGGTGAATGGATTGATTTAGAGATAAGTCATTGACTACCTTGGGCATGAAGGAAGGGTTAGCTCTCAGTGTGACCCTGTCCTTATGAAAAAATGGTGTAAGGTGATCATGCCACTAAGGCTTGTAGCTCGGAAACCCTTCTTGAAGAGGTAATACCCATTAACAGTACTATTTTCCAAGTACAAAACTGTAGAGAGGCTGTATTAGCCAATTCGAGGGGAGCTGGATGAGTTTTCCCAGGATGAAGTTCAGGTCCCATGGAGGAGGAACAGGCTTCTTAGGTGGTCTGATGTGTAAGACCCCTTTAAGGAAGAGTTTCACATGTAGTCTGGCTAACAAGGGAGGATCTAAAGGTAATCAGGCTGATAATGCGGAGAGGTGCACTTTCACTGATGAATAGGAAAGTCCACCCTTTATAAGCTGACGCATATATGAGAGGACTAGGGGGGTGTCAGCCTCATAAGGATCCGTTTCCTGTCCCAGACACCACTGAGTAAATCTTTCCCATTTGGCAAGTTATAATTTTCTAGTAGTGGGTTTCCTGGCCTCCCTCAGGACTGATAGCACGTCCTCTCAATAGTGGTGTCTGAATGGGTTTAGTAATTTATCACCCACACATTCAGGGGTGGCATTTGCAAGTGTGGGTGCAGGAAAGTTCCTTTGCCTTGTGTCAGAAGGTCCACCTTGTGGGGTAACTTGCAGTGACTGCCCTTGGCTAAATTGTATAGAAGGGGGAACCAGTGCTGCCTTGGCCAGTAGGGAGTCACTAGCAAGATTTTTGGTTTGTCCCTCCTGATTTTCAGGAGGAGTTTCTGAATCAGAGGGAAGGGGGGAAGGCATACAGGAACTTCCCCTCCCAGGTGAAACTGAAGGCGTCTACTCTCCAAACTCTGGGGGAATAAGTCTTTGTGCAGAAGGTCTGCAGCTGCCTGTTTCTTGGGGGAGGCAAACAGGTCTATTTGTTGAGTGCCCCATCAGTGGGCTATGTCTAGGAAGACCATCCTGTCCAGCATCCATTCGTGTTGTGGAGAGGATGTTCTGCTCAGGTGGTCTGCTTGCTTGTTGTCCTGGGAAGGGATGTAACTGGCTTGCAGGGATAGGCTGTGCTGGGATGCTAGATCCCAAATTAGTAGGGCTAGCCTGCACAACTGGTTTGCCGTGGTACCTTCCTGTTTGTTGATGTATCACATTACAGTGGTATTGTCCGTCACTATCAGAAGAGGACCTGGTAGCAGTAGGGACATTTATGTGTTTGGTTATCATAGGAGGTTGCCGCTGGGCTTGGACTCTGCAAGAGTGCAAGTTGGCTCCTCAAGCTGAGTCTGAGGCATCTGTATGCAATATTTGTGTGGGTTGAGAAGGCTGCAGTGGAAGCCCCGGGTTTAGTTGTACTTGTTGGATCCACCAAATGAAGGGAGATAACTTGTTCCAAGTGATTCTGGTGTTGTGACCAGATATTTTTGAGGTACCACTGCAGTTTTCGCATATGCATTCTGGCCAATGGTAGCATGGGAATGGTTGCTGCCATCAATCCCAGGAGTCGAAGGAATTGCCTTGCAGTGACTGTCTGGGAGAACAAGACTTCCTGGAAGTGGGAAGTAGAGATAGAACCTTGTCCTCTGGGAGAATGGCTTTCATTCACTCTGTATTGATTCTGCAAGTTAGGAATATCTTGTCCTTGTCTGCATTCAGGGAGGACTTCTTGAGGTTGCTGCTAATTAAACTCTAATGGTTGAGGAGCTAGCTCCTTCATTAAAAATTGTTGCAAAAAAATCAAGAACACTTTGTGCAGTGGCTGAGAAAGGGTCAACATGTTTCTGACGAGACCAAAAATCAAACCTTTTCCATTTACTTCTGTAAAGCTTTGTTGTAGAAGCTTTATGGGAAGATAAAAGTATACAACAGACAGGGGAAAAGAGCATCGGTTGTCTGGCTATTAAAGGAAGTGGAGAAACCATGTTGTTAGCCTGAGGTTTGAAATATCCGGATGAATCATGCCTGTTGGGTGAGACAGGTTATCTGGAATTGGATCCAGAATCCAAGGTGGGTAAAGCAGATGAGGCCAAAGTTAGGGGTACCAAATCTGCTGAGCCCAGTAAGGTGCAATGAGGATGACTTTGCTCTTCAACTAGGCAGCCTTCTGCAGAAATTTGGGAATTAGGGGAGTTGGGGGATAGGCATAGAGAAGGCCAGGGAGCCTTGGAGCAGAGCGTCCCTCTGTGATTCCCCTGGTGGTGGTGGGGGATCAAGGCAAAAAAGCTGCTGCACTTGTTTAGGGAAGATGCAAAAACATCGCAGCAAAGCTGGCCCCATTGACGAGGAAATTATTTCCGCCACTTTCATGTTGAGAGACCACTTGTGAGGTAGTAGAAAGGACCTGCTCAATTTGTCTGCTATGATGCTGGACTTTCCTGAAATGTGCATTATCATCAGAAAGCGGTTGGAAGAAATTGCCCATTGCCATATTCTGAGGGCTTCTCAGCATAAGGGGTAAAACCTGGTTTCCCCTTGTTTGCGGATGTACCAAACAATTGAAATGTTGTCCGTCTGAGTCGCGACTCTGTCCCAAAAGAGAGAGTCTTGGAAGGCCTGCAACGTTAACATTTCCAGGACACTGACATGTGTATTGGTCTCTTCAGGGGGATGAAGTATCTTGGACTGTTTTCCTCAGGAAGTGCCCCCCCCCCCATGTGAGAAGGGTCCAGAGTCACTATGACCTTGGACTGAGGGAGAATGAAAGGACGGTATTGCAGAACCTGATTGAACTGAATCCCCCACCAAAGGTATCTTTTGCATGCCTGAGTGATTCTTACATGGACTGACGTGTTGGTAAAGAATTGACCATTGTGTTGTTAACATCCACTGAGAATGCTCATATGAAATCTTGCTAGAGGAACTAGGACTATAGCTGCCGACATTGATCCCAAGGCTCGTAAATCAATAGGGCCGAGACTGTGGCACTGTGAATTATCTTCCTGACCTGGAATCTGATTGTCTGCACTTTTGAGAGAAGAGGAGAAGCTGTCACTGATACTGTGTTGAAAACTGCTACTATGAATTCCAGTGTTTGAGACTGTTCTAAATGAGATTTGTTGCAATTTATGGTTATCCCCAATTAACTATCTCCAACTAACAACTGCACATAAGCTAATCTATAAACCTCTAGCTTGTCCTGCCCTTACTTCATTATTTAGCAACTATCAACACAACAGGTCTCTTAGATCTGAAAAACAATACCTGTTTAAAGTGCATAAACTTAATTTACAAGTTCATAGGTGGTTACTGACCAGAAGGTCTTTATAGGCCTAGCCATGTGTACCCAATATAATACTCGAAAAACAATATAAAGGATCTTGCCTAAACTCGACATCTTAGTTAGCAAGGACTGTCCATATCTAGGACGGTCACAGGTGAAATCCACAGCAGAAATTTAGGTTTCCCATCCAGTCATACAGGCTACGCTTAAACAGGGTCATAGAGGGACTCTGATGTGAACTGGTAGCCTATTCCAGAGAAGTTGCAACCTCTGAGACATATCTGTCTCTCCAGCAGGTCCTGTTTATGTCACAGACCAGGTTAAGGTCCCTGGAGTAGGTAGCCCTTGTACCATTTGATATGTGGATGTGTAGTATTTCCATTAGATTTGGATCCGAGATTGCTCTGTAGGCCAGGCACAAGTCTCCTCCAAGTAGTCTGTATGCTACCGGGTACAGTGAGAATGACTTCAGTCTGACATCTGCTGGAGTCTCTGAATTTTCTTGGCTAGAAATCTCTGAAGTCTCTCAAGTTGCTGCAAGTGCCTGGTAAGGTACATACCAAAGGGAGCATTGTACTCAATTACTGGCCTGACGAGGGTTTAGTACAGAGGAGTTATGACCTCTTATGCTCTTGACGCGCAATGCCTTTACTAATGAGGTGTGCAAAGTAGAATGCTTTCCTTACCACAGTAGACAAATGATGGTCAAAATTTAGGCTACATGGCTTTGGATTTTTGGATGGACTTTCTTGGTACCTTGTATTTTGTTTACCTGCTTGATCTATTGTACTTTCAGCATGTCTTCAGTTTATATAATTGATATATTGTGTTTACTGGTCTATAACTGACACTTATTCAGCTATGTGTAACATTGTATTTTGTATCTACAACTAGCATCAATACCTGGTTATTTCTTACCCACCAGATAAACATTTCTTTTGTTTTGATATATATATATATATATATATATATATATATATATATATATATATATATATATATTTGGAGCAAACTTTTTTGTGAATGTTCAGCTGAATTGTATGCATATTGTTAATTTGGAGAAATATTTTTTGTTGATTCATATGACTTATTTTTTCAATGGTTATATACAATACATATATATATATATATAAATAATAATGGTGAGCAGAATTGCTACATGGTGTGTGCTTTTTTTAATTTTTATTCTTGACTGTTGTAAACTGATTCTGAAATGAAAACATATGCTGAGCAGAAGTACTGCATGGACGAATGTTAATTAACTTTGCTAAGACATACTGAGATCAGGTGTTCTATCGTTCTTTTATATTTTCAATACATTTTCCACTACATCTGTGGTATGTTTATTTGTATTTATGTATATATATATAAGTCATTAGGTAACATTGGGCTGGTTTCTTTTTGGTTTATGGAAGATTTTTTGACCAGTGACAAACTATATTTAATGCAGCTAAGGCAAATGGTAACTGGTAAAGACAGCAGCTATAGTAAAGGATATTAGTTAAATACTTTTAACTGGTAAAAATACATATTACTTACTTCTGACCACACTATAGCTACTAATTACACCTTTTTACCCATCACTACACTTCTTATCACATAGCCTAGTACTCAAACATAAATCACAGACAGCATGCATATCACACTAACATCTCTCTCACTATTCCTCACAACACTAGCCTATATCACATCCATACATACTAATATATCACTAGACAAACATTCCACAGAACACAACACATATTTCTACATCTACTAAAACACAGAAACTTTTTCAACTCCTCTACAATATTTAATGATATCGCAATACTGTATATATAGAAAGCCTACTTACCAAGATACAATACTAAAAAAAAAACACCACCTAAATCCAGCTGAGCTAAATCACACAATTAAACACATCCTATCCATCACAAAAAGACGACTTCTCTCAGGAGATATACACCCAAACCCAGGTCCGCTCAAAGCTATACGCAAATCTAAATAGATATCTGATCTATTAATTCTTAATATCAGCACAAGGAGTATATCTAACAAACTACCTGACCTGCATGCATTCATAACCCACTACACTCCTGACACACTGACCATAACAGAAACATGGCTAAAACCCAGTACGCAAAATGAAGAGATCCTCCCTCCAGGTTATAATATCTTAAGACTGGATAGAGTGGGTAGAAAAGGAGGTGGAGTTGCAATTCTCTTTAAAAACACGCTAAACCTCTTCAAATCCCTCTACCTAAATTTAATAATGCTGAAACTCTTGCGTCTGTCCTGTATATTAACAAAAAAAATAAACAACATTCAGTGCTGTTGCATCCCTCCAGGAAATAACTCTCCTATAATTGAGGAAATCCTGCAATGGACTAGAGATAATCTCCCGCATGAAACAATCCTACTAGGCGACCTGAATACTGACTGGTTGGCATGCAATTCCAACAGCCCCACTAACCACATAAATCTCTATGGGTTCTCTCAACTTATTCAAGAACCCACTAGAGTAGACAAAAAATCCCAAAAAGAATCCTTGCTTGATTGGACACTGGTCAATAGCCCTAAGTAAAACTACCAGACAGGCTGTCTACCAGATAGTCTCAGTGACCACTTCTTTACATTCCTACTACGCAAACATACAAACATACCCAAGATCATAACTTACAGACAAATCCGAAATGACGGCAACCTAAACCTCCAGGATCTAAACACTATTCTAAAACAATGCAACTGGGAACCACTACTTTCCCTTGGTTTAGACCAGGCTGTTGACTACTTTAATAGTATCTTCAATGATGTGCTTAACAGAGTCACCCCCAACAGGAAAATTAGAGTTAAGACTACTATGCACCATGGCTAAGTAGGGACACAGAAGCCCTACTAAATTCCAGAGATAAGGCCTGGAAAATCTG
Organism: Protopterus annectens; assembly: GCF_019279795.1. Lineage (NCBI taxonomy): Eukaryota > Metazoa > Chordata > Ceratodontiformes > Protopteridae > Protopterus > Protopterus annectens. The sequence goes on from NC_056731.1 coordinate 7,868,279, forward strand.
GAAGAGGGATAACACCATCCAAGCCAAGCAGACCTACCAACAGGTTAGGAATCAGGCCAAAATACAAACTAAACTTGATAAACAGAACTACTTTCTTACGTCCAAACAAAACGCTCAAAAAATCCTCAAACGTTTTGGCAAGCTATCAACTCCCTACGTAAACCAGGCAAAACTACTACTCCAGCTCCCAACTCCACCAATAACAATATGGACATAACCTCGCAATTTAACCACAACTTTGCAGAATCCATTATGGCACTATCCAGCCAATTGTCCAAACAACCCTCCACATAAACCAGCCAAGGGTCTAGATAACACCCCCCCCCCACTCTCTCACCTGTTCCCACCTCCAAAATTAAACTACTTCTGAAATTAAAACCTACCACCCTTGCAGTTGATAGTCTACCTGCCAAATTACTAAAACCAGCCTCAGAATCTTTTTCCTACCCAGTTTCCATTCTCATAAACCGCTCCATAAAAGAATCCTACATCCCTCAACTGTGGAAAGTCTTACATTATTCCTCTTCATAAAGGCAGTAATTCCTACAACTTCTCTAATTACCGTCCTACAGCTATTCTGTCTCTCCTCTCCAAGCTACCAGCGAAATGTATTCACTCTCAAGTCATGCATTTTCTGAACACAAACTCCTCTCCACCACACAACACGGGTTCCAGCCACACCACAGTACAACTACAGCTCTTCTCTTATTTACCAATCTAGTAAACCAACACAGAAACGACTACAACTATACATCTGCTGTATTTTTGGATCTATCCAAAGCATTTGATATTGTCTCTCACTCCCTACTATTAGATTCACTAGCATCCCTATCCTTTGCCCCTTTTACTATTACCTGATTCAAGAACTACTTAGCTGATAGGCAACAATCTGTCCAATGGCAAAGGGCAGTATCTCCTCTACTTCCAACTTTCATAGGCGTACCACAAGGCTCAGTACTGGGCCCACTTCTCTTTTCGATCTACACAATCTACATACCTTCACCCAGCATGCCACAGAGTATGCAGATGATTCGACTTTAATCTGCTCAGCCCCATCTCTTTCCACACTCCAACAGACCCAGGAAACCTTTAGCTCTGTGGAAAGTTGGATCACAAATATCCAATTCATCCTTAACCCTAAATAAAACTAAATTGCTTTTATTTACCCCCACCAAATCAAAATCTACTCCTCTTTCCTTTTCTATTACCTCGAAAAATGTTACTATCATTTCTCCTTCTGCCCATACCAAACTCCTTAGACAAAAACCTTGTCTTTGATGTCCGTATCTCTCAAACCATCAAAAAGGTTCACAAAAAATGGGTTCACTATACAGAGACAAAAACTTCCTTTCAAGTCAAGCATGGATCACCCTAGCCCAAAACTCACCCATTGTCCACATTAATGTATACAGCACCAATTCTTACCCATATCAGACAACTTGACCCTGACAAACTTGAATCATGCTATAATAATATTGCCAAATTTGCTAACAACGCCACCTTCAGATCCAATCATTGTCTAGCTCTAAGGGACTTAAAATGATTAGAATTTCCTCAACTACTAAATTACCACCAACTGGTTATTACCTATAACATTCTGAAGTATCTTGACAAAACCTAATCACTAAGTCAACTACTTACCTACTATGCAACAAATCGCACACTCCGCTCTAGTGACAAATCACTTCTATGCATCTCTAGGGCCAACAACACTGCTGGCAAAGCATTATTCTCCAACACCGTTGCTAGAAACTGGAACAACCTCCCCCCTCCCCCATCACTGACCTCCATCCCCACCACCTCACACTTCAAAAACTCTCTAAAATCACATCTCATAAGCACCTGGCTTTGCCCATGCATAACCTAAAATCACTGCTTTAGCTCTGTAGAAAGTTGGAAGGGCTTATTACTTGCCTACTGTAAATGCTACAGTTTTTTACATCCAACAATTTCTCTTTACTATAGCTACTTCATTTTAACATGATGTATGTATGTATTGACTCTCAATGCTAAAATGTATTTTGTCTAACTGCTGAGTTGCATCCTGTTTTACATTTCTGTCTTATTAGCTGGATTTTGCTGTTACAATGTGTTAATAAATATAAGTTTGTACTACTATGTATTACATTCTAATATTTCTGTTAATATATGTGGAGCTTTTCTCCCCAGCCTCCACTGTAAATGGACCCAGTCCAGTCAGACTATTCCAGTAAACAAATGTAAAATAAAAATAAATAAATAACTGGCGTTCCCAAGTCTCTCACTACTGAGTTGTTACTTAAGGTATTATTATTTATATGACAGTCTGCAGGGATATCATTTTTACCAAACGGGATGATAATGCATTTTTTAGCATTAACTGAGCCCATGGTTTTGGTACTAATCACTGGTTTGTATAAGTCCTTCTTATATAAGTATAAGTATAAGTCTATTCTCTGAGGGGGACCGTGGGAACCCTTCCGATTCCTCTAAGTCGGTGACTGATGTCAAAGACTCCTGCGGGGAGTCTGCCTCCTCTTACAAAGTCTGTTCCTGGGAACCTCATCAGTGAGGGCTTCTGGTGAGGTCTCAGCAGAGTAAGGGTCACCCAATGGGGATACCTGAGGCTCCGTGTCTCAACGCTTCACAGGGACCTACGATTTAGAGGCAGAAAGCGGCTCTTTAGAGGAGGAGGAGGGACACGACAACATGTGTGTCTTGGATGACATAACCCTCTAACCCCTCCTCATGGTATCAAAGGCACCACTGCGCCCACCCGAGGAAGCCGCAGGTTCAGAAGAAGACAGCAACTTCCCCAGAGCCGAGACAGTGTGCTCCGAACCAGAGAATGGAGCCGAGCTCATCCGCGCTGAAGCCCCGAGAGAGTGAGTCAGAACAGACGCATTGGTCTGACCCCCCCCCCCCCGGAACAGAGAAGAGAGTGTCAGCTCCCAGACTCTTCCAATGGAACTGAAGCATTCAGGGTTGATGGAGCCTAAGGCACTGGAACATGCCTTGGCTCCGAAGGCTCCACAATGATCAGATCCTCCTCCCCTGGCTCAGATGGCCCTGCTCAGCTCGGAGGAGGAGTAGTCACAGTTAGTGGGATGGTCTTAGGCCCCGAGACATGCTGGGTCAAGGCCAATAACAATTTAGCCAGTGCTGGGTTCTCCAGAAGCCTCTGCACTACCTGGGCCACATCCACATCAGAAAGGGTCCTCGAAGAACGAATCGAAGGAACCAAAGATGCTACTGATTGAAGGATAGGTGACCTCAAGGTTTTGGAGACTGGCTCCAAGACCGGGGACTGGCTTCGAAAAACTTGCTCGGTGCATGGCTCTGAAGATTGCGGAGCCGGCGACCGCACCTTCATGGTAAAGCTTGGAGCCGATGACTTGAGCTCCTAAGATGTCTTGGAAGACTGACTCTTTCGAAGACTTGGAGGTCTGGTCAGCCTTGTCCAAGGACTCCTGAATATCTGGTTTCAATAAGCCTCTATCCACCAGCTTACTTAGTATCTCAAGTAAAACCCTACTACTGAAGGAATGGCAGATACAGCAATCCTCCTGGAGGTGAACAGCCCCCAAACAAATAATTCACATGGGTGTCCGTGATGGACATCATCTGCCCGCATTTTGGACACTTTTTGAAACCAGATTTTTGTTTCTCCTTATGGTCAGGCATGTTATAAGCAACACCACAGAAAACACTAAAGAGGAAAACAAGGTTACTGAATGATCAATCACACTGTAAACTCCAATACTTTAAACAGTTCTAAGTTGTCAGATCCCTGAACAACTGTCAACCTAATCAAACGAGAATATACAGTCACACCTATCCACCCACCCACATCTCAGTAGTGCATCCTGCAGGGAATCCTTAAAGTCTGGCAACGCACCACACTCCCAGAAAATATGTTCATAAGTACCTCTTTCTTCCCTTTCACATCTCCAACATTTGCCGTCTACTGGAGGAAGAATTCTCTGGAGTCTTCCTGGGGTATAAAAATATCTATGTAAACATTTCCAAGCAAAAATCCTAAATCTTTTAGATTTTGTTGCGTATTTGGGAGACATACATATATCCTCCCATTGTTTCTTTGTGAATTGCTTATCCAATCTCTTCCCAAACCTTTCTAACCTCCTCTGATTGATTCTTATAGCCATCATGCAATATTTTATATGCTATACTAATTATTGCTTTTTGAATGGCAGCTTCTGTTCTAGATTCTACTAAAACCTCTACCAGTGCTGGTTTTTCACTTAGGACCCCCTTATTTCTTTCTCTTTGCCTATGCACTTGATATCTATCTTTGATAGGGAAGGGAACCATTAACCTGCAGCCCAAATAAATTTCTGGCCTCTTCTCATTGTATTACCTTTCCCTCTCTAGTGATTTGCTCGCAATACCTTGGTTCCTTTGCCAGTTTTCTCTAATAATTTCCAGACCCTTCTTGCCTATTGTCTATATCCCTAATTGCAGTCATCCTTGTCAGAAGAATCTTTCTCCATTCCCATGTTGGCTCAGTTCTTAGAATACTTTGTTACTGTAAGTATATAATATTCTGTATGATTATTGTTATTCTCCTTAAAGACCTGCATCCAAAATCCCAGTCTCTCCATGTTTTTTGAGCTTCCCCTGGTTTATCATCATCCCTTTCCACTTCGAATTATAGTTTTCTGCTTATATTATGCATAGCAGCCTTAAATGTGTAGCTGCAAAATACCCTTTCAAATTGGATAATCCCAATTCATCCTGTTCTACTGGAAGAATCAGCTTACCCCACCTGATTCTTGCAGTCTTCCCCTCCCAGATAAATTCCTTCAGCTCTTTATTAATTGCTATCTACAACTTCTCTTCTGGTTGATAAAAATATGCCTGACCTGTGTACAAGACCAAAGGGGCTAAAAATATTTTGACTTTTATCTTACTTTCCATATCACAAAGCTTCAATTTTCTCAGCTTTTTTTGTATTATCTTTTGTTTAGTCTCTTCCCATATATCCTTAGCTGCCACACCTGAAACATTTTAAACCATACTCCTTAATACTTACTTCTATCATGTCCCCATAAATACAGATATTGCTGAACCAATTTGTGTGTAGGTACATAATTTCCATTATTGCGTTCGTTTTAGTTTCATTAATTTTGCATCCTGAAAAGATTAGAAACTGTCTCAAAATGTTCCACAACACTGTAATGTCTCTTTCTGGTTCTGTCAGGTACAAGATATCATCATCTGCAAATAGAGCCAGCTTTTCTTGACTACCATACCAATTATATCCTTGCACTTCTGAGTCCCTTATTTTCTTTGCCAATGGTTCTAATATAATGCAAATAAAGAGGAAAAAAAGGACACATCTAACTTGTTCCTCTGCTCAAGAAGAAATTATTAGAGGACCCCACCTACTTTAATTTTCACCTCTAATCCCTCATATAGCCTCCTAATCAACCTTATAACTTTTTTAGGAAATGCAAATGCTTCCACTACCATGCTCAAAGTCGCAGCTTACTCTCTCAAATGGTTTCTCTGCATCAAGATCCACCAACAATAGTATTTTCTTATATTCTGCTTCCTTCTGGATCATTAATGTTCTGTTAATGTTGTCAAGTTTGCCTCCTCTCCATAAAACCACAATGATCCATATCTATCAATTTTGGCATTACTGTTGTGATTCTTTTAGCCATTATTGACATGAATACTTTATAATCATGGTTTAGTACTGAAATGGGCCTGTATGAAACTGGGTTTGATGGATCTTTCCCTCTTTAGGTATTACAGCTACCACTGCTTTCTTCCAGGATGTTAGTACTTCTCCTCCTCTTAAAATACTGTTAAACAAAACCTTCCATATCTTTATCAGTTTTTTTCCTCCCTACCTTCTAAATGTCCACAGGAATACCATCTATCCCTGGGGACGTACCTGTAGATTGGTTATATATCACACACAACTCATCTCCTCCTAGCCTAACAATTGGTGATTCAGCCTCATCTACCTCCAAGCCTGGCATACTGAATTCTTCCATAAACATTTCCATTTGTATCTTTTATCAATTTCCATATTTCTCTGCTTTATAGACTTTCATAGAATTTACAAAATATTTCTCTAATACCTCTACAGGATCTCGTTACCTTCCTTGTTATAGGCTCCCTAAGCTTGGCAACAGTCCTTTCTATCTGTTACCCGAGTCGTTTTGCTAAAAGTTTTTGTGCTCTACTGTTATAAAAAAAAAAAAAAAAACAGCTGCTTAAAGGCAATCATTCTAAACTTGTGCACATTATCAAGCTAATCCCTTATTTTCTATTTAGCATTCTGCAGGGGCATAAAAGAAGGGTTAGTATGAAAGAACACCCAAACCTTATGAAGCACCAAAAGAGAAGGACAAGCCATAAGGCCTTGAAGCTCAGACATCTGTCTGGCAGAAGTAAGGGCTAACAAAAGAACAGTCTTTCAAGAGCAATGCTGCAAGAAAGCTGAAGGCTCAAAAGAAGCCAGTGTCAATTTTTCCAAAACAATATTAAGGTCTCAGGGAGGAGGAACAGGCTTCTTGGGAGGTCTAATATGAAGGACACCACTTAGGAATTGTTTAGCTTCAAATCTAGAAGCTAAAGGAGGAGATAAAGGCAGACAAGCAATCATCACAAGAAACCTCACAGGGTAGATTTACTCACACAAGAAACAGGCTCTCTCATCCATCCCCACCTGTCCACTCTTCAAATTAAATTGTGGGTGACAGGATTTAGATTCCACATAGACGCCTTTTTTTCTGAGGACGTGCTTAGGGTCCTGCAGGAAGCCAGGAAATCCCACTTATCCAAATGGAAGAGGTTTTTCTGTTTGGTGTCTTTATCGTAACCTGGATCCACTTTCAGTGGATGTTCTTTGATTCTCTCTGCTTAATGCTTGGTTGACATTCTTCTGTTAAGGCCCACTTATCTGCCACAATGTTTTGACCTGAATGAATGTAAACTGCCTGAAACGTCATTTGATACTGGACAGCAAGATCCCACACCAGGAGTGCCAACCAGCAAAGAAAATAAGATCTTGCTCTTCCCTTTGTTTCCATACCACATCACTGTAATATCTCTAAACACCTTGACAGGCCCTATGGAAAGAGCATGAAAAGCCTAAAGCACTGTCAGAAGAGCTCTCATCTCTTTGGCTTTAATGTGCTCTTTCTGCGGAAGAGGCAACCATACCCCCTGCACCTTTAGGAAGCCAAAACCTGCTCCCAGTCTCCCATCTGAAGAGTTTGTAAACAGCTCCTGAGATGGAAGAAGGGGATGAAAAGGGAGCCCTGGATTCAAAGACAACTGCTGGATCCACCAGTGAAGTTCCTTCTTGAGACAAAGTGGAAGAGGAACTACAAATTCTAGGGGATTTGCACATTGAATCTAAATTGACTTCAGGAACCAGTGAAACTTTCTCATGTGGAGTTTGGCCAGAGGGAGCATAGGGATGGTGGATTCCATGAATCCCTGAGCTCTCAGAAACTCCCTGGTTGTAACAGAGGCCAGAGAAAGAAGAGTTTGAAAGAAGGAAATGAGTGTCTTGGCCTTGGAAGGGAGGCAGGGTTGCCAGCACAGGTACAGACTAAATCCTGCATTTCAGAAAAACATGGTCCTGAGTAGGAGTCAGATTTTTGAAGTTTATTGAGAACCCCAGGCTTTGCAGAAGGGAAATGGCAAAAAGAAGATTTTGCAACAGAATCCCTGGAGAGGATGCCTGAAGCAGGAGCTCGTCCAAATAAGAAAATACTTGGACCCGCTGAATCCTGCAAAAATCAATCACAGGAGCAAGGGATTTTTTTGAATACCCCTGGGCAGTAGAAAGGACAAAGGACAAAGAGAACTGAAAATGTCAGGAAGCAACAGTGAAACATAAAATCTTCCTGAAAAGAGGATGGATCAGAATACGAAGATAAGCATCCTTGAGATGTAGCAAAACAGGGAATGAAGAATATTCGAAAGGAGGGAACCTTCAGAAAAAAGGTTTAGATGAGAGAGGTCTAGAATTGATCTCCAAGTACCCTTTTTTCTGGGTACTAGAAACATCCTGGAGTCAATTTTTCAAAAATAATACTAAAGTCTCAGGGAGGAGGAACAGGCTTCTTGGGAGGTCTAATATGAAGGACGCCATTTAGAAATTGTTTAGCTTCAAATCTAGAAGCTAAAGGAGGAGATAAAAGCAGACAAGCAATCATCACAAGTTACCTCATAGGGTGCATCTACTCACACAAGACGGGATCTCTCATCCATCCCCTCCTGTCCACTCTTCAAATTAAATTGCTGGTGACAGGATTTAGTTTCCATATAGACGCCTTTTTTTCTAAGGATGTGCTTAGGGTCCTGCAGGAACCCAGGACATCTAACACTGAGAAATCCTACTTATCCAAATGGAAAAGATATTCTGTTTGGTGTCATTCTCGTAACCTGGATCCACTTTCAATGGATGTTCTTTTTTTCTGTCTTATCTGTGTGAATTGCTTAATGCTGGGTTGACATTCTTCTGTTAAGGCCCAATTATCTGCCACAATGTTTTGACCTGAATGAATGTAAACTGCCTGAAACATCACTTGATACTGGACAGCAAGATCCCACACCAGGAGTGCCAACCAGCAAAGAAAATAAGATCTTGTTCTCCCCTTTGTTTACATACCACATCACTGTAGTATCTCTAAATTCCTTTGAGAGGCCCTATGGAGAAAAAAAAAAAAAAAAAAGAGGATGAAAAGTCTAAAGCACCAACAGAAGAGCTCCCATCTCTAACTCTGATGTGCTCTTTCTGCATAAGAGGCAACCATACCTCCTTGCACCTTTAGGAAGCCAAAACATGATCCCCATCTCCCATCTGAAGAGTTTGTAAACAGCTCCTGAGATGGAAGAGGGGGATGAAAAGGGGGCCCAGGATTCAGACACAACTGCTAGATCCACCAGTGAAGTTCCTTCTTGAGACAATGTAGAAGAGGAACTACAGGATTCTAGGGGATTTGCATGCTGAATCCAAATTGACTTCAGGAACCACTGAAACTTTCTCATGTGGAGTTTGGCCAGAGGGAGTATAGGGATGGTGGATTCCATGAATCCCTGAGCTCTCAGAAACTCCCTGGTTGTAATAGAGGCCAGAGAAAGAAGAGTTTGAAAGAAGGAAATGAGTGTCGTGGGCTTGGAAGGGAGGCAGGGTTGATAGCACAGGCAACAACTGAATCCCGCATTCCAGAAAAACATGGTCCTGAATAGGAGTCAGAAAAGATTTTTTGAAGTTTATTGACAACCCCAAGTTTTGCAGAAGAGAAATGGCAAAAATGAAGATTTTGCAACAGAATCTCTGGAGAGGATGAATGAAGCTGAGGTTGTCCAAGTAAGAAAATACTTGGATCCCCTGCATCCTGCAAAAATCATTCACAGGAGCAAGGCATTTTTTGAATACCCCTGGGCAGTAGAAAGGCCAAAGGACAAAGTAGAGAACTGAAAATGTCAGGAAGCAAGAGAGAAACATAAAATCTTCCTGAAAACAGGATGGATCAGAATATGCAAGCTCAAAGAAGAAAACAGGGAATGAAGAACGTTTGAAAGGAAGGAACCTTCAGAAAAATGTTTAGATGAGAGAGGTCTAGAACTGGTCTCCAAGTACCCTTTTTTCTGGGTACTAGAAAGATCCTGGAGTAACACCCCACTTTTAGGGATGCAGGCACCTCTTGAATAGTACCCTGAGTCAAAAGTACCACAGCACCTCTGGGAAAAAGGAGAGTTGCTCCAGAGGGGTATGAAGAATACTCAAAGGTGGAAGGGACTTCCACATCATGAAATACCCCTGGCGAACAACAGACAGGATCCAGGAATCCTGAGTAATCTGTAGCCAAACAAGAAGAGTGAGAGAAGGAAGGAGAAACAGGAAAGTGGCTGGGAAGAATAGGACAGTCAGACAGCACCTGATTTATCTGGAAAAGGTGACTTCTGAAGCACTGAAGTCTGAGTAGCCTTAGCAGGAGGAGCCTGTTTGCCACCCTTTTGCCCGTAGGAGGATGGAGAGATTGCCTGCAAATAAAAACTGACTTATTGGGGTAGTTTCTCTGAAACTGAGGTACAGAAGAAACAGACACATGTTTAAGTTTCTGAAAAACCTTGCCCTTATCCTGAAGGGACTTAGAGCAGCAGCTTCACCGAACAAGTGTTTATTATCTCAAGAGGGGCATCAATCAACTTGGCCTTAATAGCATTACGCAAAGGATGAAGCTGAAGCCAAGAATACCTCCTCATCACTGACCCAAAAGCAGCAGCCCTACAGGAAATAACTGCTACATCATAACTACGCTTGATGAAATGACGAGCCACCTGGGATGAAGTCCCCAACAAAGGAAAGAGCAGACATTTTATCCTCAGAGTTTAGAAGATCAGAAATAACCTGACAAGCCTGGGATAACAGAGCCAACAAGTGCCTGAAAATATGGGTCTGATAATTAACAGCTCCAAAAACACATCCCCTGCACGATAAGGCTGATGCATAGGCCCAAAACTCCTCAGAACTTAAAAAAAGCAAAGCCAGCACTATTAGAGCATATAAAAAAATATTCTTTATTGTGGCCACACCATGATAAAAATAAGACCGGTTTTGGCTGCCAAGCCTTCATCAGTGATCAAGTACAAGGCATAAACCCCTCCATTTATACCATAGTTAATCATTCTCAAGTAACCAAACATCCATATTTAAAGCAACAGCCAACCCTTTCACCAGAACCATGTTTGTTACATATGGTCATTTAGACCCGGGAAAAACAGACCACCAAGTTTAATGATCCAACCGTTCTCTTTTTGTTTAATATAGCATGCCATCCCAATTTGTTTAGTCAGTCCCCCCAAACTCTATCAATCACCAAAAATAATATTTTGCATTTTTATGTTTCAATCTATGTTTATATAAGGCATTTGATATACGCTTAATATGAATATCACTCATATGTTCAGATATGCGTACTGGTATGTGCCTGGAAGTCTGCCCAACATAAAAAGCATTACATGAGCACATAGCCAAATATACCAGCCAATCTGACCCACAGTTTGCAAAAAATACCACATCATAAACCTTACAAGTATTGTTACTAGAAAATTGTTTCATTTTCAACATGTACTTACAAGAAGAGTAGTGTCCACATGGATAAGAACCCACAACTTTTTCACCTGACAAAGTACCCTGATGAACATTATTTTGGTTTCTATACTCACACTTATAATAATTAAACTGGGACCCAAGAGTTTGCCCTCTTCTGTACGAAAACTGACATCTAGGCAAAAGTAAACCAGATAGCTGATCACTGGCTAACAAAATGTTCCAATTTTTATTTATGACCTCCCTAATGATGTTAATGTTTCGGCAATAGGTCGTAACAAGTCTAATAACATCCCCATTAACCTGCTTCTTATGTTGATATACTAATGTCTCCATTCTGTTCTTACCCATTACCCATCTCTTGGCTGACCTGATATTATGGGGGTGATATCCCCTAACCTTAAATCTTTCAGTGAGATCCTCCTCAAAATACCTATAGACATCTGGAGAAGAACAAATTCTCTTGTCCATCAAGAACTGTGACTTAGGTATATTTTCAATAATGTGACGAAGATACAAACTCCCCCGGATCCGACGCTCGGCCCCGAGAACTCGGATCCGAAACACTCAAGGGCATGGTCGGCGTCGAAGAGAACGGAACTATCGGCGCCAATGAAACCCCGGCTCCGAAAGGGCCTGGATCCGATGACGCCAAAACCTGAAAACGGGTTGGAGAAGGAGTGATCGGAGTGAAGACAGAGGCCGCACTCCCTCCCTGAGGGGGGGGGGGGAGGCAAGAGCACCCCCATCTGCATTTGGGTCTGCAGGAATCATCGCATCATCCGATCCATATCGGCATCTGTGAGGCTCCTGGTCGACCTAGAGGAAGTCGTCGAGGCAGGCCGAGAGGGTCACCTCGACGACCTTGAGGGAGACCGGTACTCCAGCGAAAAATGAGGCGAATGGAGCCAAGAAGGGGAGGATCCAGAAACCCTCGAGGGAGAGCTAGCTTAGATGGCGGGGCTGAGGGTTGAGTCTCAGCCCGCCTTTTATGAGACCTATGTCTCTCCTTATCTTTGTGCCTCTTCTCTTTAGAGGAAGAGGCACCAGAGTCCTTCGAACTCAAGCTCGAAGCGGGAGGTTGAGTCCCCGGTTGAGCGGGGGGAACAGAAGGCACTGGGGCTGTGGAGACAGCCTGAGCCTTGGCGGGAGAGGAAGAAGCAGCCGAATCCTGGGGAAGCAAGCCCGCCAGGAATAGCTCATTCTTCCTGTCCCTAAGTGCCCGGGGGTTAAAGGCTGCACAGATTTGGCAGTCTGTTGATAAATGGACCACCCCCAGGCATAAAACGCACTGAGTGTGGCCCTCAGCACGGGAAAGCTTATGGCCACACTCAGTACATTTTGAAAAAACGGCCTTGGGCCCTTCAGCCATTCTCTACCACAACGCACGCACACCCAAACACTAAGTGGGGGAGGGGGACACCGAAAAACTAACACTAAACAAAAAAGGGAAACTATTTAACAAACCATACTGGCTATAGGCTCTGAACACACACACACCACAATCAACACTAAGAAAAGGCTTTTCTCTATGAGAAAAAAAGGAACAATCTCACCAGTCAGCTAAGGAGCTCTTCAAAAAGTAGCTGTCTACTAACATCTTCCTAGTTGAAGCTGTTAGTAAGCCATTAGTATGCGTTTCACATTTTGTCCATTTGTTCCACGTTATAAGGACTAGTGTTCCTTATTTTGGAGATGGAAGGTTGAGAGCTATGCATTGGATCATGGCTAAAGGCTTATGTTCCATGGTGACCTGAAGATTAAAGGCTCTAAAGCAATGCCTTGAAATTTGGTAATTATAATCAACGCAAAAGACACTATTTGGCAGCCTTTTGTGAAAATGTATCGCCTGGAAGTGCATTTATTGGAGACTTTTTTCAGGACCATCATGGGACATCAGGGAAAAAAAAATCACAATTTCAAGCAGAAATTACAAACAAGTAATCAGTACAAAAGTAAGAGCAGAAAAAAAATGGGGTTCTTATTGCTCTTAGAAACTGGCAGAAAAAATGTTAGCCTCAAACTCCTGGAAACAAGCAATTGTCTATTTCATGCAGCAGAAAAGTACAAGTCATACAAGTTCTGCTTACGTGTAACAGTAGGTGTTCGAATTCCTCACTGCCACAGTGGCTTTCTGCTTTATCTGCCAAGGTAATTCTAGAACTGTTCAGCTTTCAAAAGCACAGACTTTCCTCCCTCTCTCTTCCTGTAACAGATGATTCTCTGAACATATCCTGAAAGGGAAGCCTTTAGTTGTCACCTGAAGTGAATGTTCAGGCCTTTTCACTTTCTGAAAGGGGAGGAAAGTACTTGAAGTCAGAATTATCTAACAAGGGTAAATTTGCAGCCAATTGCAACAACATACAAAAACTACATCCAACAACCACCGAATCAAAGAGACTGAAACCCACATCAGCTATGCACAATCTGGGGGATGGCAGCTGGGTGCTGCCACTAAGCCAGTGAGGAATTTAAACATTTACTCTTACAGGTTAAGTAGCACTTATGTAACTAATGTATGTTCAAAAATCCCACTGCCTCAGTGGCATTTTGGGTAGATTCCCAAGGTGGAAAGATAAGGATTCAGGAGCCCCTGGAAAATGGTCCTAGCAAAGCCTGGTCTGGACATTGAAAAGGAATCCAGTTAGAAGTGATTTGTTAAGGTGTGAACAGGGGGCCTGGTTACTGCTTCTGGACTCCACCTCTTTCAATATGCCATTGAAAAGGATAAGGCCCTAGTCTAGTGAATTTTAATCTTGCCTGTAAGAATTTATTATAGTGGGAGAAATGCAAAACAGCAGCGGAGGACAACCATCATGCAACACTTTGCTTACAGACAGGATGACCATTCTTACCTCCTGTATAGGAGACAAAATTGTTCAACATTCCTAAAGAAATCTGTTCTGTCAATGTAGTACCAGAGCCACCTATGTGCGTCCAAGGTATGCAGAATCTCTTCTTATTTTATGGATTAGACTAGAACACTGAGAGCATAATGGACTGATTTCAAGGTAAATTCAGAAACCCCTTTAAGTATGACTGATGGATTGTGTAACTCAGCCATGTTTTTGTCAAAAAAAAAAAAAAAAATCAGATAGGGTTGTCCCAACCATGAGAGCTTGTAGCTCGTCGACTTGCCTTTCAGACGTCAGAGAAATTAATGAAACAGTCTTTCAAGTAATAAACTGTAAATCAGCCTGAAAAGCAGGTTCAAAAGGGGGCAAGGTTCATTTTGTTCAAGGAGGAGAAATTTGCTTTCAGTGGGTTCTCAAATGCAACACACCTTTCATAAACTGTTTGACCACAATAAGAGACAAAAGAGGGGAATCAATGTGCAGAAAAGAAGAGTTGTCCTCATGATCCACTTCGATAGAAGCATATGACAACCCACCTCTAAGTAGCTCACATAAATATTTCAAAACCAAAAGGGTCAAAACCTTTTTGGGGTCTTTTGTATTGGTCAGAACCACCTAGAAAGGTTCTTACACTTGTAAACGCAAGATTTTCTAGTTGCAGGTTTTCTTGCCTCCTTAAATATATGCTGCATATCCTTGTGAAACAAGTGCCTAAAAGGTATCAAAACAAAATAATCCAGGCTGTCAGTTACAATTGCTCTAAATTGGGGTGTACCATTAAGCCCTAATGTTGTGTGAGCAAATCCAACCTGTGGTACAGATTCTAAGACTTACTTTCAGTGTAAGTGACCACTTACACTGACAGCAGGTGTTTTGTAATCTGGCCTCTAGTGTAAGCCTGTTTATAGATGAGCTTTACACTGAAGTAAGTCACTTACACTGACAGCAAGTCTTTTGGAATCTAGCTGTTGAGGATGCTTGTGGTAACTGCCCTTAGTGTATTCCGTTAAAAGGGGGAAACAACAATGATTTTTGGTAATTATTTCTGAATCTTTAGAAGTACCTTGGGAGTCATTGGAAAGGGTGGAAATGTATACAGGAACATTACAGACCATGGGAATAATACAGCATCGGTCTTCCAGCAGGATTTCAAGGATGTCTTTAACGTTTTTTTTTTTAGTTGTCTGTTCTGAAACAAGGTAAACAGACCTACTTGAGATGTTCTCCACATCAGGATTCATGTACAAGGCCTGAAGAGTCACAGAATACTGTAGTGCCAGCTCCCAGGCCATTATCACCAACCAGTAACGAGAGTATGACCTCTTGCTTGTTCAGGTACCACATCATGGCAGTGTTGTCTATGAACGCTAGAAGAAGTCTTGGCGTCTGTAAGTGGTGAAGAACTTTCAAGGCATGACTCACCACCATCTCTTTTATGTTTATATGCTTTGGAGTGCCCAGAGGACCTCACAAGCCTTGCACTTTATTTCCCATGGGCACCGCTTCCAATGCAACATTTTAAAGTCCAATTGGACTGGAGTTTGAAGGAAGGGAGGGAGTCCTACATAAAGAGACAGTTGATCTCCACCACTGCAGGTCCTGTTTCACAAATCTCAGTACAAGTACTTGGAAGTCCAAATGATGAAGGTGTTGGGTTCAACAATTTTTCAAGTACCATTGAATCTTTCTCATGTGTAGGCTGGCTAGTGGTATCATTAGGATTATTGATGCCATGAGGCCCAGAATTTTAAGAAACTCTCTTACTGAGGCCATATCTAGGAGAGTAGTCCAAGAAAATGCCAAGATAAGTCAGAATTTTTCTTGCAGCAGGAAGGCTATCCTTTTTACAATTGGTCGAGAGGGCATGAGGAAGGACTTTTGACAGTTCAGTCTGAACACTGGGGCAAATGCAACCTTGTCTAAGGACTCCAAGCACCTTAATATAGATTCTGTACAAACCAGCAAGTTGTCAAAATAAGAAAAAATGTGTACACCTAGGGTTCTGCAATAGGCAACCACTAGAGACAGACACTTTATAAAACACATGTGGTGCTGCAGAAAAAAGATAATGCAGAAAACTGAGTGTATGCTAGACACAGCAAATCTCAAAAATTTCCTGTAACGGGGAGCAATAGGAATTTGATAGCAAGTGTCCTTCAGATCTAGAGTCACTATGAAACAATGTTCAGGAAGCAACTCAAGACCAAATGTGAAGATGAGCATTTTGAATTTCGAAATTTCTAAAAAGTGTTTAGAAAGGAAAAGTCTAGTAAGGGTCTCCAGGAATGCTCCTTTTTTGGTAACAAAAGATTCTGGAGTAAAATCCTTTGCCTTTGTGTATCACTGGCACTGATTCTAGGAGTCCTGCTTCTACCATATGATAGGGCATGGGAGGAAACAACTCTGTCTGGTCAGAGGGGGGGGGATTCCACTGAAAGGGGGAGGATTTTCTACCTATTACCAAGTGTATCCTCTCCAAATTATTCTCAGAACCCATTTGTCTGAGACTACTTGCAGCCAGGCTGCACAGCTGAAAGAGAGAGCCTGGGGAAAGGAAGAACAGAAGGAAGGGTGGGGGGGGGGGTGTAGCAGTATTCTGTGACTCAGCATTGTCATTCCTTGCATGGGATTGATTCTTTTTTGGAAATGAACCCCTCATTTGGTTTCAAAGAATTATCCTCCTGCCTTTTTCTTAAGTATCCCCGCCTTTTATTTTGTTAGAGTTTTTGTTTGTTCTGCCCCTTGAAGGAAGATGTCTTGTTTTAAGAGAACTTGTGTACATGAAACACCCTAGTTACCCCATACATCAATTTGCCTCTTTTATCCCACTGTTTGAGTATCTGTGCAACAGACGGCCAAAAATCAATTCAGAACTTAAAGGTGCATTCAAAATTCCAGTTTTTAAATCATCAAAGAAGTTCTGATTACATAACCAAGCATACAGTCTTAACAGATGCAGCAGCAGCATTTCCTGAGACTATATCTGCACATTCAAACACACGTCTCAAAACATGTTTTGAACCAGAGTTAAATTAGAAACTATTTAATTCATATTAGACTTTTGCTCTGCAGATAAGGATGCAGCAAAAATCAGCCAAAGTGTGCACACACTAAAATAAATTTCCACAAATAGCCCTGATAATTTAACATTCTAAAGGCTAGATTGCAAGATAGAAACATCCTTTTGTCCTTAAGACAGTACAGCTGTGTTAACTCTTACCACATCAGTAGACGTCCTTCTCTTCACTGTTGCAGTATTCCTTATGTAAGAGATTTCCTGCCAAAGATAGCTCAATGTCTGGCAAGTATACCAAAGCCTTTAGAATTTACAGGTGTCATAAGTCACATGTATGCTCCCCGGACAAGGCATAGGATATAAAGGTGACATAAGGATGTACATGAGGAACAGAATGTCCCTAGGGACCAGGAGCAGCATGTGCATCCAGAATGAGAAAAACGTGAAGACTCCCTGAACAGGAAGGCAAGAAGAATATAGCAGAAAAGAAGGGGGAGGAAAGAGGAAGTGAATACTGCAACAGTGAAAAGAAGGACATCTACTGTTATTGTAAGATTTTACACAACTGTACTACGCCCTTCCATATCACTGTTGCAGTATTCCTTACATAAGGGAGAGTACACAAGCTCAAAAGTAATCCTAGGAGGAGGAAAGCACTGAACAGCCCTCTAGAAATCCATGCAGGATAGCCCTGGCAAAGTCAGCTATTGCTCTTGAAATAACATCCAACTTGTAATGTTTAGTGAAGGTATGGACAGAAGTTCAAGTAACAGCCTCAAGGATAGAATTGGTACCCAGTCCTTTGAAAAAGGCACCGGGAGAAGCAACAGCTCCGGTAGAATGAGCCTTTACAAAAGAGGAAATACATTAACCATGAAAGGAATAACAAAAAGAAATGGCCTTAGAAATATCCAGGAAGAGATGGCTTGTTTAGAAACTGCCAAACCAAAAGACCTGGGATGAAAGGAAACAAAAAAAATCTAAGTTTTGAGAATAGCCTTAATCTTGACCAAATAATATCTGAGCTGCCTATGAAACTTCTCACTAGCAGACTGTGGAGAAGGAAAAAGGAGGGCAAATTAATAGAATGATTCAGAGACAACTCAATGACCACCTTGGGCATAAAAGAAGGATAAGTAGGAAGAGACACCCTGTCACTATGGAAAACTAAAAAGGGAGGAACAGTCATAAGAGACAAACTCAGATACCCCCTTAGCCATAGTAAGGGCTAAATGAAGAACAGTCTTCAAAGCACAATGTTGCAAGGAAGCTGAAGCAGCAGGCTCAAAACTGAGATCCCAGGAAGGTGGAATAGGCTTCCTGGGAGGCCTGATATGAAGGATGCCTTTAAGAAATAATTCGAACTCAAACCCTGAGGCCAGAGAGGAGTCAAGGGCAGACTAACAGAAACCACGGAGACGTGAGCTTTAACTGAAGAATATGCCAACCCAGCATGGAGCAAATCACACAAATAAGGGAGAACCAAAAGAATCCCCCACTGAAAAGGGCTCCTGGTTACGAGAGAGGCACCAGACAGAAAATATCTTCCACTTGGACAAATGATTTCCTGGTAGGAATTTCCTGTCCTCCTGCAGAAACCAAAGGAGATCCTCAGAAAAGAAGTGCCCAAAAGGGATGAAAACCCTATCACCCACATCATCAACTGAAGAGAGGACAAGTGAGGATGGATAACAGATCCCTTTGTCTTGTGTGAGAAGGTCCACCTGGTGAAGTAACTTGTGGCGATTGCCCCAGCTAGATGAAAAAGTAGGGGAAACAATGCTGTCTGGGCCAAGAGTCACCAGCAAAATTTTGGGGGGAGTCTTGTCTGATCTGTGCAGGACTCTCGGAATAAGAGGAAAGGGAGGGAAGGCATACAGAAACATTCCCTTCCAAGGAAAAGACAGGGCACCCACCTTCCAAGTCATAGGACTTGGGGCAATGGAATTGAGGTGAGGAAGTTGTCTGTTCAGAGGGGAAACGGAGATCTACCTGAGGAATACCCCACCGATGGACAATGTCCACAAGCACATCTCTGTGAAGCATCCATTCGTGAGCCTGTGTACTAGACCTGCTTAAAAAATCTACCTATATATTTTGCTCTAAAGAAATAGACAGCCTGAAGAGTCACTTGATACTGGATAGCTAGTTCCCAGACCTAAACAGCAATCCTGCAAAGAAGGTAGGACCATGTCCCCTCTAACTTGTTGACATACCACACTACTGTGGTGTTGTCTGTGAAAATTTTGAGGGGGCCCAGGAAGAAAGAGGGAATGGAAAGCCTGAAGAGCTAAAAGGAGACCTCTCATGTCCTTGATTTTGATGTGATCTTACCTCCCTGGACTTTGAGAGAACTAAGGAAGCTTCCCACGCCATGTCAAAGGCATCTGAGAAGAGCTCTTGAGATGGGACTGGAGGTTGAAAAGGAAGCCCTGGATTGACAGAAAGCTGATGAATCGACTAAGGAAGCTTGATCTTGAGACAGAAAAACAAGAGAACTAGGAAATCCAGGGGATTACAGTGTTGAAGCCCCACTAACTTGAGGTACCACTGTTTTCTCATAGGGAGCCTGGCCGGAGGCAGCATAAGAATGGTGGAAGCCCTAAACCTGAGAACCCTGAGAAAATTTCCTGCTGTGACTAAAGCCAGAGGAAGAAGAGTTTAGAGGGAAAAAAAGCAATCAGAGAGAAAGCCTTGGGGGAAGCAGGGATGCCAGTATGGGAACAGTCTAGATCCTACAACCACGAAAAACAATCTTGAGAAAGAACCAGGACTGCCTTTTTGAAGTTTATGGTGAATCCTAGGCTGTGCAACAGGGAAACAGTAAACTGGAGGTCATGAAGCAGAACTTCAAGGGACGAATCCTAAATGAGCAAATCATCTAAATAAGGAAAAAAAGGGGAAAAAAAGCAAAAAAACGCACTACTCTAGTTAAGTGTCTATGAGGTACAAGTACAAATCTAGAAACATATACAAGTAACCTCAAAGACAACAAACTTGGCTGATGACTCACATATGTAAAATAAAAACTTTTTATTCAACTAAGAACAAGAAAAAAAAAAAAGTAAATGCTTTCATGTTCACATTAACGCTTCATCAGATATAAAAACAGTTGATAATCAAGCTTTCAAAAGAACACATGACCAGTCATCACTCGTTACATTTTAGGACAGGATATTATCAATAGCGACGTAGCTAGAACCACATAAATGAAACATGACCCTAAATTTATATATATATACGTACACACATACATTTTACATATATATATATATATATATATATATATATATATATATAGTTTGTTCATATAAAGGTATCTTGCAGCATATAAATCCCACTTAAAAATGAATATTGTCTAACTGATTGCTTATACAACTCCAGTGTTCAGAGACACAAAGAACGAAAAAAAACAAAAATTTCAATAAATATTTACATACTGCGGTATCTATTCATAGAACATCAAAATAAAAATAAAAACAGCATGTAAACGTCACAATCAACAGGTTATATTTTGCTTGATCAACTGCTTATATTGATCTAATATTCAAAAACCACAAAGATAAATATCCTTGAATGACAGAATAAAAAATCAAGTTCACTTTACTACTGACAAAAACAATTAATTAGCACTGTAAGTTTTCGTGCCTCTCACACTATCAAAGTTCAATATCCTATCCAAAAATGTTAGTGTTTCTTGTTTGACTCTAACAAAAGTCTCTCAACTGTTGAAACTTCGAGTGCTTTCAGTAACTGAACTCTAAAACGTACTTTCATCTAAATGTACACTAATTATTAAATATCACTCTTCTTACCTATACACATATATATATACATATATATATACATATATATATATATATATATATATATATATATATATATATATATGAGATTTGTATTGCGTGTTACAAGTCATGCCAAAGCAATCACATGATCTAAGAACAAGCAAGAGACATGATAGTCGGGTGGTTGCCATAAACAAATGATATAAAGGTAAGGATTAACAGAATACAACGTACATTAGATGAGGAACTATCCGCAAATATAGTCAACTACTAACCCAAGAAACTACACAAATGCGTGCAACATAAAAATTCAATAAGATGATACTATCAAATCATTTGATGACAGTCGGTCTTCCCATGCACAAATTCTTTCAATTTCTTAACCATACAACGATGTATCATCCACATCTGCAGGTAAATCTTATTGAAAAAGGACGCTAAATATAAAAAAGCAGAATATATAGCAAATAACCACAACCAGTAAACACAACACATTTAATATACTTGGTATTCTGTTAGCCTTTACCTTTATGTCATTTTTTTATGGCAACCACTTATCACGCCTCTTGCTTGTTCTTAGGTCATGTGATTCCTTCGGCATTTACTGACTGGAGGAATGAGTTAGATGTGTTTAATTCCTAGGTTTTGAGGAGATGAGAATTTTAAATGGCTTGTAATGCGCAATACAAATCGCATATTATATACAAGTGTATAGGTAAGAAAAGTGATATTTAATAATTAGTGCAAATTTAGATGAAAGTACGTTGTTGAGTTACTGAAAGCACTGTATGTGTTCCAACAGTTGAGGTTTTTGTTAAGAAGTTAAACAAGACACACAAAATTTTCAAATAGGACACTGAACTCTGACAGTGTGAGAGGCACGATAACTTACGGTGCTAATTAATTGTTTTTGACAGCAGTAAAGTGAGCATGATTTTTTATTTCGTCATGCAAGGATATTTATCTTTGTGGTTTTTGAATATTAGATTGATATAAGCAAAGTAGATCACGCAATATGTAACCTGTTGATTAGGACTTTTATATGCTATTTTCATTTTTATTTTGATGTCCTGTGAATAGATACTGCAGCATGTAAATATTTTTTTAAATTTTAGATTTTTTCATTTGTGTCTCTGAACACTGAAGTTGTATAAGCAATGAGAAAACATTCATCTTTAAGTGGGATTTATATGCTGCAATATACTGTTATATGAACAAATATTGTATTTTATATATATATATATATATATATATATATATATATATATATATATATATATATATATATATATATAGATGGTTCCCCTTCATATGATTGAATTTCTCTAAACTCAAAAGTCATAAACTGGAAACCAGAATCTCGAATTTAGAAAAACTCAAACATATGAAAAAGACAAAAAAATAAAAAAATTAACACCTTTCAAATGTTTTCGCAAGGGGGCCTCACCCCCCCCCTACTTAAATATACCTACTCCGAGATCGCACTATAGTGAAGGAAAGAGAAATCTCCCATTCCACGCTATACGCGCAAGAGCAAAACAGAAGATTTTCCATTCCTCCGCTATAGTGCGGTCACGGAACATTCACATTTAAACTGCTAGGGTACAGGGGGACCTGGCCCCCTGCAATAAGTTAAGTTAACTTTTTATTTTTTTTAAACCTAAGGCTCCCAGTCACAATTTCGAGTGAATGGAAGTTCGAGATTCTGGTCTCAAGATAATGGATTTCGAGCTTCCATGCATTCGATCTTGTGAATGGGAACTATATATATATATATATATATATATATATATATATATATATATATATATATATATAGAGAGAGAGAGAGAGAGAGATTTTTTAAAATGAATGATATAAATTTAGGGTAATTTTTCATTTGTGTGTTTCTAACTACGTTACTGTTGATAACATTCTGCCCTGAAATGCAATGAGTGATGACTGGTCATGTTTTCTTTTTAAAAGCTTGACTATTATCAACTGTTTTTATGTCTGATGAAGCATTAACGTTTACAAATACTCAGTAGCTCATGTCTGTAACACACCCCTCAATGTAAGAAATATTTCCCAAAAAGACCAGTTTAAGAGAGAATTAAAACTATATCTACAAAAGAGTTGGTCTTCCTGCCCATGCCAAGCCTCCACATGACCACCATCTCTACGTTCCCTCTATTAGAAATACTCTTCTACTCTGTAGGAACCAGCTAATTTTTTTTCCATTTTCTCTCTGACATGTAATTTTATTGTTTTTACCCCCTTGCATCAAAATGGAAATTAATCCAATGCAATGTCTCTTCAGTTTAACTACTGAATGTTCCTTTTGCACATTGTACAGTTTTGTAATGGAATTTTCACTGGATTATTGAGTACTGTGCTATGAACTGCATTTTATATCCTTATATTATGCATTTGTCCTTTTGATCATTATGTTCTTTTTATCTTTTGCATGACTGCATTTTGTTGAACCTTTTATATTGTTGGAGCCTTTCTCCCTGTGTCTCCACTGAAAATGGGCCCCTGTCTCAGCTGGACTAACCTGGTTAACAAATGTCAAATAAAAATAAATAATAAAAATACTAATGTGAACGACAAAGTGCTTACATGTCTTTTCTTGTTCTTAGTTGAATAAAAGTTTTTATTTTACAGACGTGAGTTATCAGCAGAGTTTGTAGTCTTTGCGGTATCTTATATATGTTTCTGGATCTAAATAAGGAAAAATCTGAACCACCTGCATCCTGCAAAAAACAATGACAAGAGTGAGGCATTTGGTGAATACCCTTGGGACAGTAGAGGCCAAAGTGCACAGAACTGAAAATGCAAGTAAGAAACCAAGAAATGCAAAAACTTCCTGAAACGTGGTTGGGGATGTGTAGGTAGGCATTCTTGAGATACAAAGATATAAAACAAAAAAAGCAGACTCCAAGGAAAGTGCAAGATGCACCCAAAACATTTAATTCATAAGCACTTATAAGGGTTGGGAGGGTGGCCTAATGGTTAAGGTCTTTGCCTTACAAACATAAGGTGCAGGGTTTGAGTCTCACAAGGGATAATTGGCTAGGCTTAAAAAAATGGCTCGCAAGGGCAGTTAGCTTAGTACTAATCTATGAACCTATGAACTTTTGTCTTCTGCAAGTTGAATTTTATTGGACAAAGATCTCCCCCATAGATTGTCCTTTTATAATCAAGTCGAGTGACATCTTGTGGTGGAAGTTTTAAAGTGCATGTATAAAATATTTAAAACAGAACAAATTCCAATCACGAAATAATTAAATTAGGAATGCTGGATAACAGAAACTGTAAACATTCCTAGTATTAAAATAGAATGCCAATTGCATCAAGCAATTAAATATGCATCATTCTAAAAAAACAAAAGACTATTGATGGACACCCTGTCATTGATGTTCAGGGGGTTAGTGGCATCCAACAGTACTTACCAATATAGTTGACGGTTGTCAACATAAACCTCCCAATTACACCCGCCATGGTCAAACAATGGAACTTTCTCCAACATGTACAAAAAAAAAAATAAATACATTTCTTGAAATTTTGACAGTTATAAGATTGTTTATGTAGTGCATCACTATTGCCCTTTTTACTAATCGCATATGTATGTTGGCAAATACTGGCTTTAATAGTATTTATAGTCTTACCAACATAAAACGCAGGACAGGTAACACGTTGTGCTAAACAGATGACTCCTTTGGTACTGCAGTTGAATTTGCCATTGGGATAGACAGGATTTGAAAAATTCCCAGCCATAAAGTTCACCCCTTCTTGGGTACATGCATCGCATTTGAACATGCCCTTAGAAGTGACATTAGAGTTAAACCAGCTTCTACTATTTTTTTCAAAAATCTTTTTTTTTTTTTTTTAATTAGATCTTGTTCTAAAAAACATAGCGGGGTAGTTGACTAAAAGTAAGCACAAACCTTGTGTTATAAAATTTTGCCAGTTTCTCCGGAGGATATATTTCACCTCATTTGTGGTCTCACTAAAGCCACAAACTTCATGACTTGTGAATAAAATCTCAGTTTTACTGTCACAGAAGAACTTGTGTTTATCATCAGCCACTGCATTTGCCTTGATTTACAAATCAGGAAGGCCATACTGGTCTGCAATGGTGAGACCCATCTTTAATGATTTCATTCTTAAAGTCAGTGGGATAGTGTCCATCTTGAAACATTTTGACCATTTTGTTGACTTCATCCAAAAATATTATTTCTTCAGAAACGAGGTGGGACAACTTGATGAAATGACTTGTAATCATGTTTTTCTTTTGCCATGGGGGATGGCGACTGTTATAATGTAAAAGACTGTTGGAATATGCCTTTTACCAGTAGAGGAAAACAAGTTGTCCGAAACATTTTTCCTAATAGTAACATCCAAAAAATCAACTTTTTTCGCATGAAACTGCCCTTTGAACATCAAAAATGAGGTGGTGGTGATGTAAATCAAAAATTTGTTTAACCTAAACAAGTCACCTGACCAAAGGATGAAAATATCATCCAAGAGTCTCATGTAGGCCCTGATGTTAACTGAGTAAACCAATGTAGAAATAAATAACCTTTCCCACCACCATAAAACAATATTTGCAAACACTGGTGCTGCAGAAGCCCCCATGCCTACAACTGACACTTGCTTAAAATATTCAGATTCAAAAAACACAAAATTATTGGTCAAACCATTCCAATAGCTTCTACTAGTAGGTTTATCCTTCTTTGAGAAAGGTCAGACCCATTTTACTAGGGCATCATGGAACCATGATAAACCCTCATGATAAGAGATGACCAAAAATCTTTCACATTTATCACCAAAAAAAAAAAAAAAAAATCACATCTTTGTCAAAGGGAATGTTACGCAATTAATTTAAAAATGGAAAGTGTCCTTAAGAACATGCTTACTGTGAACAAAAAATTTAAGTGAAATGAAAAAATTTGGCCAAGGGTTCAGACATAGACCCAGCCCCAGCCACAACAGGGTGAAGTGGAGGATCTTCTGTGGACTTCTGTACCTTGGGGATCTCAAAAATGCTTGATATCATTGGTTTGTCCACCTTTAGATATTCAAAAGTAGCACTATCGAAGTCGTAATTAGT
Organism: Protopterus annectens; assembly: GCF_019279795.1. Lineage (NCBI taxonomy): Eukaryota > Metazoa > Chordata > Ceratodontiformes > Protopteridae > Protopterus > Protopterus annectens. The sequence continues at coordinate 7,894,119 of NC_056731.1, forward strand.
TACAATGTCCTCCAACCAAAAACTGATCCAATGGTAGGCTATATTGATTTTGTTTTTATTAATACTAACAAAAAAATTCCCATTGTTCAGGTACTGCAGCATTTTTTGAGAATACATAAAACAGTCCATTAAAACAGCACCACCACATTTGTCAGGCTGCATTATTCTAATTAACCTAGCTTTTTCATTAGTATTGCCCCCCTCATTGGTTAATTTGTAAAAAGACTGAGTGGATTTAAAAGATCTCAAGTCCCTCTCGTATGCAATTTTGAAGACCGCTAATGAAGGATTCAAAGGAGGGTTAAAAGTGCCAGTCCTCTGTAAAACACTAGCATGGTCAGCAAAATGCCCATTGTCCTTAAAAAAAAACACCAGGTTCAATTTGTGAACAAAAAGCTTCAAATCCAATAAACTCTTCAATAAACTGAATTTAGATCCAGGTACAAAAGTAAATCTTACAAAACAACTTCCCATATAAGGGGGTAAAACTTTGAGGCAGCATTCACTCTCTTCTTGTGAGATCAATGCAATTCTGAATGGGTTTCGTAATTGTCCAATTGAGGGTCTGAACTCTGTTGCTGAGACTTGCTCTTGTTCATGTTCTGGATCCTCAAGAATCTCCTGGGCATGTTCATTTCCTCTAAAAAAAAAAATAAATTCCTTTGTTGGTTCCCACATTAGAACAGTTGAGAATATCCAGACCTGTGTGCACACTATCAATAATTTGCTCCACACTGGTAAAATGAATACCTTGAGGGTGGAGGTAGGCCTCTTTGGCTTCATACTGTTTTCTATCCCTCAACAATTTTCTTTTCTCCTCCTTAGTTCTAATCATTGCACATTCTTTGTTAATCCCGTCAACGATGTACAGTCACATTCCATCATGTCAAATAACAAATCTGATGCGACTTCCTCTTAAGATTTAAAAACTTTCTGCAAAATTCCCAAATGTATGCCCAATTTCCTTTGCTAAAATATCCATAAATTCTAAACCAATCTTGTAAAAAAAAAAAAAAAAAAAAAAACAGCAATTCATTATGAAAAGGCAAGCCTTCTTGTAAACCATTTGGGTATTTGAAAAAAAAATGTGACCCTTTAGGCGCTTGCTTAGTAGTCGCACTTTCCTGAAAGTAAAGATTGTCCAGTTGCAGCCTTCTACATTTAGATAACTTTTCAAATTTAGCCAATTTTTGTTTTAAAGTCTCGTTGTTGTTGGCCATAGTGACCCGAGTGTTGCTGGATAAACAAAGGGGCTGCCTGAACCAATCATTCAAAGCTGTGGAGTGACGTGTCCTAACAGGAAGGTTTATTCTAGCTCCCTGCATTGAAAGCACATTCTCACATGCACTCATGGCATCAGAAAAGCTGACATTAGCTGCTGTTCTTTTTAAACTGTTGACTAGTTCTTCAAACATGCTAGGAAAAAATGCTCAGCAGCCTGCTGAAAACCACTGCAAGCACCAGCGCAGTAGAACAGGAGTTGTTGTAGTTCCCAGCACCAGCTGCCTTAGAAAAAATATCTAATCCATCCAGTTTTGAAGATAGTCCCCCAGTATCAGCACCTGTAAGTCCAAAGGATGAAGGTGCTGGGTCCAATTTTTCTTCAAGTACCACTGAATTTTTCTCATGTGTAGTCTGGCTAGTGGTATCATGAGGATCATTGATGACATGGGGCCCAGAATTTTGAGGAACTTTCTTGCTGAGGCCATATCTAGGAGAAAGGTCCAAGAAAATGCCCCGATAAGTCAAAACTTTCTCTTGCAGCAAGAAGGCTATCCTTTTTACTGCGTCTATCAAATACCCTAGGAGAACAATTGGTTGAGAGGGTGTGAGGAAGGACTTTTGATGGTTCAGTTTGAATACCAGGATTGAAAGGACAGATGTGAGCCTGTCTAAGGACTCCAAGGACTTGAATATAGAATCTGCACAAATCAGCAAGTTGTCTAAATAAAGAAAAATGTGTATGCTTAGGGTACTGCAACAGGCAACCACAGGAGACAGACACTTTGTAAACACATGAGGTGCAGTAAATAGCCTAAAGGGTAATACAGAAATCTGATAATGTAAGCCAGACACAGCAAATTTCAAAAATTTCCTGAAACTGGGAGTAAAAGGAACATGATGGCAATCGTCCTTCAGATCTAGTCATCATGAAACAATGGTCAGGATGCAAAGCAGGACCGAACACAAAGATGAGCATTTTCAATTTCAGAACTTCTACAAAAGTGTTTAGAAAGGCCAAGTCTAGGAAGGGTCTCTAGCAGTGCTCTTTTTTTGGTTAAAACAAAAAGATTCTGCAGTAAAATCCTTTGCCTTTGTGTACCACTGACACTACCATGTGATGGAGCATGGGAGAAAACAACTCTGTCTGGTCCGGTGGGGGGAATATTCCTCTAAATGCCTGGGGAAGAAGGAACAAGGTTTGAAGGGACAACATCTGAAAGTAGGGGACCCTTACAAAGGTGTTGAACTGAGAGAGAACTAGAATTGGCCTCCAGATGACTTCCTTTTTGGGTAGCAGAAACATCCTGGAATAAAAACCCTTCCCGGGCAAGGGGCACAACTTTGGTGCCCTCGCCCAGAAGAGCCTGAAGCACCTCCAGAAAGAATGGAAGTTGTTCCGGAGGAGATGCTGGAATTCCCAGAAAGGGAGGAAGAGATTTCCACACCATGAAATACCCCCCGTGGATAATGGACAAAACCCAAGAGTCTTGAGTGACTCTCAACCAATTTACAAGGGACAGGGAAAGATGAAGGGGCAAAGGAACCTGGCCGAGGGAAAAAGGAAGCAGACTGCCAGATGGAACCTGCTTTATCTTGAAAAGGAGGCATCTCAGAAATATGAGTCTGAGTACACTTAGCCAGAGGTACATGCCTAGAACCCGTTTTACCTTTGGGTGGAGGGCAAAACTGTCTGCAAACAAAAGCAGATTTGGAAGGATAGTTTTTCAGAAACTTTGGGAACAGGAGAAACAAAAATATGTTCCCACTACTGCCAGGTCTTGCCCTTGTCCTGGGAGAACTTAAAAGTTCAGTAGCATCAACAGAGCCAAAAAGTTTTTTATCATCAAGAGGAGCATCCACTAATTTAGCCTTAATGTTATCAGACAAAGCCAAGAGTAATGCCTCAAAATAGAATCAAATGCAGCAGCCCAAAAAGAAGCATCAGCTGCATCATAACTACACTTAATGGAGTAGCGAGCCACTTGACAGGTATTACCCAATAAGGAAAGGGCCAAATCCTTCCCTTCAAAATTGGAATGTCCTGAAATTACCTGAGAAACTTGAGAAAGCAGGGCTAAAATATACCTAATCATAGGAGTCTGGTAACAGATAGCCCTAAAAGCCAGGGTGGCATCAGTATAAACCTTTTTATCCAGATGTTCCATGGCCCTACTTGTCCTTGTTTGAAAGAAGCAGCTTAGTAGAACACAATAGCTTTGGGGGTTTGTCAGAACAGACAGACACCACAGAAGGATCAGCAGGACATTTATACAGAAATGTACACTTATCAGGCACCTTGTAAAATCTGTCAGACTCCTTGGGGCAGGATGCTGAGAATCAAGGGGTAACAGAAGCTATTGAAAAGTATCTAGGAGGGTAGACAGAACTGGATGAACAGCAGTGGGTTTGGGAGACTCCATCTGGGGGAGTTCATAATACCTCTTCTGAATATCAGAAGCCTAAGAACAATCCCACTTGAAAAATTCCATCTTATGGGAAATAATATCCCCAAATAAGAGCTCTTCCAAAGGAGAACTGGGGTAGACAGAATCCTCTTCCTCAGACCCACAGTCCAAAGGAGAAGGGATCTGAGAAGAGTATGCCAAGGACTCTTGCTCCCTAGGTCTCTTAAGAGGAGTAGAGGACCAGGGAGGGGTAGGCACAGAGACTCCTTTAGGAGGCTTTAAAACCATTAAAGCATTGAACAACCCCTGAATAAAATCCTGCCATTCACATTGGGGATCTGTAACAGCAAGGGAAATATCCTTGTTTTTTTTCTTTTGTGGGATGCCCACACAAAAACCTCTAGGAGGGTCGGACCCGTGCTGACTTTCTACCAGAGTAGTAGGAATCTCCTCCTAAACTAGAATCTGCAGAATCTTTCGCGGTTCCTCAGATATGGTGAGCTAAGGTTCCCCTCTCAATGTCTGGTGCAGATGTCTGAAAAGCCAAGTCCAGGGGGAGGCTGGACAGCAGCCAAATCAGGCCAGAGTTTTTTGGCCTTTTTCTAGGCTGACCGCTAACTCTAGGGATGGGGAGACTCTGCCATAGCACTTTGCACCAACAACTTTAGACACTGGTTTTCTAGGTAAATAGACAAGGAAGACAGACAACTACGTAGGGTGTGTTAGGGACAAATGCTTGGCAAATAGAACACTATATATGGTAGGGAGAAGCTCCTAAACAGAAGAAACACTATTCATGTCTATCTTTATGGGGAGTCTTCCTCCCACACTGATATTTTCCATTTCTGGATGACATGCAAACCCACAAAAAAATAAAACAGAAGAGAAGAACCAACAGGGCACTTGCCTGAAAACAGCTCGGTAACAAGCACAGACGAGGAGAGTTCAGACCAACGTTCAATGATGGCTTTTGGACTGGTGGCAAAGTAGTACTGAGGTGAGTACATCTGTATGCCACCTTTATGCCCTATGCCTTGCGTGGGAAGCATACATGTGATGTACAATGCCTATAAATTCTAAAGGCTTTGGGATACTGGCTGGATGTTCGGCTATCCTTGGCAGGCGATCCCTTATTTAAGGAATACTGCAACAGTGATATGGAAAGACATCTAACCATTTTCCCTCTTCATAAGGGGTCACTGGTTAAGATGAATCTAAGGACATGTTATCTGAGTAGGCAGCTGGAGAAATCACAGCTGGGTCAGCTGACAAATAAGAGAAGAAACATCTCCTATCCGAGAAGACCTTATATTTTCTCTTAGCCTATTTAGGGACTGCTGTAATAGATACTGGTGTCCTGCGGGCAGTTTTAAAAACATCTTCGAAGAATGGAAAGTGAGGGTGGATAACCACAGAATTAGGCCTCTCATCATCTATAAGGTCATATACCCTTGTCTAGCTCTGGGGTAGTTCCTGACTGCTTCCAAGCTAAAAATGACAATCTAGCAATCATCTCATTTTAGGTTCATCTTCTGAATAATCATAGTGACTCGGCGTCAACTAGGAAATCAACATAGTTCTCATCACATTCCTCATTCTGAGAAATAACAGAAAAGTGTCTAGCCAAACTAGCACTAGAGTCATGTATTAGAACACAGTCACTAAAATTAGCTGTCTGCAGAACACTCAACCAAGGAAACCAAATCAGCCCTATCAACAGCTATAATCAGAGTATCAGCTATATGATGAAGCTTCTGTTCCCTTTTCTTGTGAACTTCACTACTAGATAAAATATCTGGGGACATTATGTCTAGCAAGGGATCTCTTACCATGGAATACTCCTAAACCTAAAGGGTTTGGTTCTTCCATACCTGCCCCAGGTACTCTAACAGTGTTGGGGGATGTGTCAAAAACCCTTTCCATAGTGGCTGGCAAAACTACACTAGAGGGAGATGGGACCAATGGTAGGTGGTCTGCAGGTCAAGAAATGACACTGATGGAATCACTGTGGAACGAGACAATATTTTAATTTTCTTTTTTTAGGTGCAACCGGATTTGATTGGGGGAGGGGTACCAAAGTTAGGCTCCATCAAGTCAGAGGAGAGAAGCCAGAAAAATAAATTGATACTACTGGATAATGCATCGCAATAAGCACTTAAGTATCTAAGAAGACAGGAAACAGCTCCAACGCTGAATGTATTACCTCAATACATTTTTATTATGCAACTGGAATATGTTTAATGTAGATTTTTATGATTCAACATTACTTATACAGTGGTTAACATTGTTGATAGCAATGAGTCTCACATCATCATATATAGTCTTTCATTATTTCACAGATATTCCGCAAATTTTATGATCTTTATAGTAACAATAGGGACTTCTAAATAATAATTTCTATGCATCTAGGGGTCTATACAATGGCATCTTTAAGTCCCTTTATACACATTTAGGTTTTTCATAGCAGCACTTTGTATTTGTTGACACTAGCTATGATACAGGTTTATGATCTCCATACATATGGCTCACATTGATATGTCACATTTGGTTTCATTGTATATTGCTATTTAAGACGTTATTATAATTTTCTATGCTAGATCTAGCTTGCAATCCTGTTGTTCATCTACTTTTAAAGAATATTGTTATAGTTTTTCAAAGAGTGTTTTATAGATTTTTATGGCTGCGTCTTTAGGCAGCACACATACAGCATCTCAATGAAGCTGTAGATTTTTAATGAAGCTACAGATTTTCATAATACCTATATACATGGGCATCTGTTAATGTGGATGAACATGTCCTGCAGAGGTCTATAGTGATTCTTATATTCATACTAGTTGATATGGTACAACAACTGAAATTTTTAAGCAACCAACTGATATGCGGCGTATCTATTGACACACATCACGCTTGTAACATCCTGCGTGTTATATACATCTACATTTACACATTAGATTCTCATTTGAGCAATGAGATTGTAAAATCAACATTTATGAAATTGCTAAAAATAGCACGTATTAAAATTTCTTATTCTATTTAGGCTAGCATATATTGCCTTATGAATAAGAGAGATGTGTTCAACGAATGGTCTTTGTTATATTATAACGCTATGTTAAAAACTGATTTGTTTGTCCATGGAATAAATCTTCTTCTATTTTTACTACGGAGATTTTGTAAGTGAATCATTTGAACTGTGATTTTCTGATCGTGGTTAGACTTGCGTTTGTCGTTATACTACACTTAAGTATCTAGTAATACGTATGTCCCCACATGGCTAAACTATGCCAAACTATCAGAGAATCACAAAAAATAGTTTGAAATGTGTTCAGAATTCATTTTAGAACTGACAGAATTTAAAAAATTTCCAGTACACAAAGTCCAAACATCAAAGCAATCAATTTGCCAAACCACTGTTAGAAATTAGCTGCACACACTTTAACCACATTAAAATAACATAAGATAACATCTAACATCAATTTTAAACTAATTGTAATTCTCAGAGAGAGTAAAATCTCCAAAGAGCATTCAAATAACTTTATTTGCAGTACAATCACTATCCAATGTTACAAACAAAGCAGTCATACATATAGTAAATATTGAATAAATGCTGAAAAAGTTCTGCAATATATTCAACTTTAAAATTACTTCCTTAAATAATACTATGATTGACGTTACCCCACAGACAAAACTACTTGGCAGGATAATCAACTACAATCTTAAATTAGATTTACATATCCACCACAGCATTAAGAAAACCCATCAAAAACTAAGCATCCTACACAGAGTAAAAGAATAAATCCTTACAGACTCTGCCAAGGTAACTCTAGCTACCTCTTACTCTTATATGGATCCCCCATCATGACCAACCTATAAGCCTCATTTATTTTTAAACATTAACAGTCCTATAAGGAATTTGCCAGATTTGCTTACAACAAATCTTACCAGAACCACCGCTGTTTAGCACTAAAAACACCTAACTGACTTGAGCTTCCTCCACCTATCTTATACTCAAGCTCACCTTAACCTATACAATTATTCATACCCCATCCAACTGCCCAGCAATTAGACCTCTACTCCAATACTAACTTCCAAATCATCAGTGTCAGTCAAATAATAAACTGCTTACCACCTACAACCGCAAAGGGCTGCTGGGATCAGTCTCTATTCTGATACTGTAGCTAGAACTTTGGAATAAAATTCCTATATCAGTCAAGTCTATCACATGCCTATCTTTTCATACCATTACTAAAAGACTTCCTCTCTGCCTCCTGGCTTTGACCCTGCTCCTCATCTGGAACATAGTTCTTTAACACCCTTCATCAACTTTCTTATACCTCCCTTTAAAACACTAAATCACTTAACCTGATTCTCCTTCTAATATCTCACTTCATTATACTTTTTAAACTACTATACCTACTTCTAATCAGCACAGCCAAATTATTCTCCCATCACTACTTCTCTGTTGACACTCAGACGTGCTCATCTCTTCTAATACCTCACTCTGTTGTTTTTTTAAATTACCTCTATCTTATATACCACTCTTCTGTAAAGTCTCAGAACAAGGCTTGTAAAGTTAATGTTTATGAAAATCAATACAAATTTTATTATACTATTATGTTATGTATTCATTGAAATTGCATTATAAAATTTGTTATTGCAAATATTGATTGCATTAAATATGATAACTTGGAGCTTTTCTCCCCAGGCCTCCAGTGAAAAGGGCACCTGTGCCCACTTAGATTTTCCCGGCAAACAAATGCCAATAAAATAATTTTCCTGTCAAAAGATTAAAATAAAGCAGAGCAACTGTAAAGAGAGTCCTCTTCTGAAAGAAATACTGAAAGGTTCAGTGGAAACAGTAAAAACAAGCATTTGTCAAAGATAAGAAGCCAAATAAACAATGCTACAAGCCGAAATTCCCACAGAAATTACTGTAAACACTGACAGAAATAAAATACCACAATATTTAAAAAAAAACAATAAATAGAAGGACGATACGAAATCAAGTAATAAAATGAAAAAAGGGGGTCCCCAAATGGAGCTTATCTGAGCAGGATCCTGTGATGAGTCAGAAGACTTCTTTGGATGGTAGAAAAAGACTCACTTCCTGTCACAGCTGAAGACTTCCTTCTCAGGGTAAGATCAGCCAACTGGCTGTCATAGGAAAACAGAGGGAGGGGGTCTGAGCTTTTGAAAGCTGGCCAGTACTAGGTTACAATGGCAGATAAACCAAAATGCCACTAAGGGAGTGGGAATGGTGAACACCTGCAGTGATAGGTGATCAACATACTATCATTTGCACAACTGGTGAGGCACTTTGTCATTTATTTATTTACATGTGTTGACTGGGAGTGTCCGACTGGACGTAGGTCCATTTTCAGCAGAGGCCCGGGGAGAAAAGCTCCACAGTTAAAATATACAGACAGTAGTTACACTGAAATTACATAGCAATTAACAATTTGATCAACATAGCAATTACAAACATAGTTACAGATGAAGAACACAGTACATCAGCAGACAACTAGCATCTTTATCATCTGTGAAATACATAACAGACATTAACAATTGTTACAATAAGAAGTTCCTGCTGTATAATAAGTAGTTAGGCTTATGAGCATCTGAGCTTGCTATAATCAAGGTAGTTAGTGGGGTGGAAAGAAAGGTGGTGGGTGATATTAGAGGAGGAGTTGCAAGGGCATAGCCAGCATGTTTTTAGGTGCGCTTTTAGTAAAGTTTTGAAGTGGGTGCATGATGGAATGGAGGTAATTGTGCGTGGGAGGGAGTTCCATAATTTGGCTATGGTGCAAGAGAATAGTGCTTCTCCAGCAGTTATTGGCTTTAGTGACCTGTAAGTGATTTTTGTTGCTGGATCTTAGTGGTCTGGTGGTGTGATAGGGTTGGAGTAGATTCTGGTGGGATGGAACTTTTAGTGGATGGTTTACTAGTTTGTGGACGAGTGTGAGTTGATACCATTGAATGAGGTGAAGGAGTTCAAGACAGCCCAGTTCAGCAAGTGAGAGACAGTGGTGACTATGGTAGGATGCCCCTGTGGCAAATCTGGCAATTGTGTTGTAGCAGGTCTCAAGCTTGTTCAGATCACATTGCCTTAGGTTGGTATATATTGGAGAGGCATAAAGTAGGGTGGAGATAAGGTGGTAATTTGCTACTGAAATCTTTGCTGCTTTGGTGAGAAGTTGCTTATTTCTGTATAACGCACCTAGTTTTTTGTGGACTTTTTTTAAGGTCATGGATATGTGAATGTCAAATTTTAGTTTATTGTCTATTTCCACTCCTAGCAATTTGGTGTGTTCTGTTGGGTGTATAGTGTTGATGTTTTTTGCTGTGATGTTAAAGTGAGAGCTGTTTTGAGTATGTTTGGTTGGTTGGAAGATGAGTAGTTTAGTTTTGTTTGGTTTATTAATTGGGCATCGGATAACCAAGTTTCCACAGAGGAAAAGGCTTCCTGTGTGACTTTTTGCAGTTTGGGTAGGGACTGGGCTGAGCAGATGATGGTTGAGTCACCTGCGTATTGTACGTGTGCGCCATGTTTGGTGGCAGAGGTTAGATTATTGGTGAAAATAGAGAAGAGTAGGGGTCCAAGGATGGATCCTTGGGGAACCCCTATAGTGACAGGCAGTTGGGTAGATATGTCATTCTGCCATACAATGGATTGTTGGCGGTCAGACAGGTAACTCTGAAACCAGTTGGTGACTGACAGAGAAGGATAGGTTATTGAGGACAGAGATGAGTTGTTTGTGCGGGACTATGTCAAATGCTTTAGATAGGTTTAGGAAAGTAGCAGAGGAGAGATGGCCATTGTTTTTATGCTGAAGGATAGTGTTAGTAAAGGAGAGTAAGGCAGTGGTGGTGTTATGGTTTGGTCGTAAACCATGCTGAGTACTGGAAAGGAGGTTGTTAGTAAGGAGTTAGTCTGAGACCTGAGTGTGACTGCATCTCTCTAGTATTTTGGAGAGTGGAGAGAGAATAGCTATGGGGCAGTAATTGGTTAGTTCTGTGGAGGGGCCGCCTTTGTGGAGGGGAATTATATGTGATACTTTCCATAGTGTGGGAACGTAACTTTCTGACAGAGATCGATTAATCAAGATGGATACTGGGTAGGCTAGAGCATCAGCTGCAATTTTGTAGGTATGCACTTGGGAGGCTGTCTTCTGCTAATTTGGTGGGCTTAAGTTTAGCTAAGAGTTTTTTTTTATGTTGGAGGTAGGAACAGGAAAAGAAAAGACAGTGGGGAGATTACTAGTTGAAGGTGTGGGTTGGAGGGGAGGGGGGTTGTGTTGTCTAGCTAGTGATAGTATTGTTTGTGTGAAGTGTGTGTTGAATGAGGTAGCAATATTTTCGGAGGAGTGAGGGATGTTAGGAGGAGGGGTACTGACTTTACCTGGGTGGAGGATGAAGTTTATGGAGGACCAGAATTGTTTGGGGTTGTGTTGGGAGCAGTCTAGGGCAGACTGGTAGTATTGGAATTTGCCCTGTTTTATTAGCTTTTTGACTCTATTACGTAGTTCTAGGAATTTCTCTCTACTTGAGGGGGTTTTGGTTTTGCACCAGTGCTCCCAGGCTTTATTCCTGTTTTTCATTTCTGACTTAGTGGTTTTCTGTGGCTAAGGGGAGGGTTGTGCTTTGGTTCTGGAAAGTATTATGGGGGCGTGGTAATTAAGGATGCTCAGGAAGTTAGTATTAAAAAATTCAACTGCGTCATCAAGACTGAGGTACTTTAGAGGATGCCCGTTACATTCTTTGAGGGATGAGATGAATGTGAGTGGGTTAAAGTTTAGGTTTTTTTTTACATATTTAACAGTAGATGACAGGTTTAACTTGGTATAGGTGTTTTTTGAGTAGGAATGTTGGGGAGTGATCACTGAGACTATCCGATAAGCAGCCTGCTATATATGACTGGGGGCTCTTACTGACTAGTATCCAATCCAGGGTAGTGTACTTCTTGGAGTTTTTATTTATCCTGGTTGGCGACTGGACTAGTTGGGTGAAGCCATGAAGGTTCAGATGATGGGTTGGATGGTTGCTAGAACAGGATTGCCAGTCAATATTGAAATCACCTAAAATTACAGTTTCTTGGGGGAGATGGTGGGTAGTCAGCGGAGGAGGTTTTCTAGTGGAGGGATGTTTTGTCCAGGTGGGAAGCAGCATCCAATTATGTTGATGGTTTTATTTTGAGGTTGGTATATATTATTTCTTCATTGTCTATTTGTGGAGCTGATGATTTTAAGATCTGAATGTTTAGATGCTGTTTAAATATATCTATACCACCTCCTTTCTTATTTAGCTGTTCTACTCTTAGTATGCTGTAACCGGTAGGGAGGATTTGCTCACTGGTAATGTGAGGTTTTAGCCAGGTTTCTGTCAGGATGACTATATCTTTGGAGTACAAGTCTATGGTGGCATGAAGTTCATGGACCTTGTTGGATATACTTCTAATATTTAGGCTTAGTAGAAGGTCGTCACTTGGCTTTCTACTGGCTGTGATTTGGAAGAAGTGGTTTCTAGTCTGATTATGAGGAGTGGGGTTGGAGATGGTGGGGTTGGGGTGGATGCCTCCACTTAGGGCTAGTTTTGATATGCATGAGGTTATTAGTTTTCTCAGTTTTTGAATGTGTTTATTAGGGAAACTTTATGATTGTGCTCTGTGGGTAATAGGTATGGTGGGAGGGTTACTATGTTAAGTTGTAGGGATGCTTTTTGTTTGAGTAATATAGTTGATAGAATATGTGGGGGGTGCATAGGGATGGTTCTTGAGTTGGTGGGAGGGAAGCTGAGTGAGGGCGAGACATGAGTGCTGGTGTGAATAGCAGTACAGTGGTAGTGGTTGAGTGGGGGAATGATGGAGTTTTGGTAGGATGTAAGATATGCAAGGAGAGTGTATGCAGTGAGCACAGGTATGGTATGCTTATACATGTTAGCTGAGGAGGAGTGATAGTAGTGGGAAAATGGAGGAGGTAGTGTTGGGTTTAGTGCCGTGGTTGGCTGTTGGAAAGATGGGAGGGGTTTGCGTGTGTAATAAAGGTAAGACCATTGGGGGTGGGAGGGAATTGGGGGCAGGGTGGGGAAGCGGGCAGAGACCCTGTTAGTTGCTCTCATGAAGGGGCTGGAAACAATCAGGTAACAGAGTAAACTGATATAAGAACATATGATAGTGAATGGACTCAGGTAGGTACCCTGTATTTCCACGAACTATCAGTTAGCTGTGCCCCAGTTCAAGCAGTTTTAGTAAGTTTTATGGCAGGGCTGAGCATAAAGTGCTCAAAGGGTGGTTGTAGTTTTAAAAATGGTGCCTGCCACAGGTAATATTTATTAACTTTGGGATTGGCTTAAGGTCATAAACAGGGAAGGAGGAGGGGGAGAACAAGGGTGTGAGCAGGCAGTTCTTTTGTACTGCTGCTAATGAGCCAAGATCCAAGCAAAGACAAGTTTGTGTTTAAGAAACAATCATAATTGACCAAGGACTGCTCTGAAGCTGTAAGTCATTTCGTAACCATATCTCAGGTGGAAAAACAGGATAACCTTGTATCAGTAGGCTACTGTGGTCTCAATTTAAATTAACAAACACACAGTATTTGATCAGTTATGGATACTATTTGCAAACAGAAGGGAATAAAAGAGAAAATGGAAGATGAGTGTGTGTGTGTGTGTGTGGGGGGGGGGGGGCTGCTTACAAGCCAAAGCAGAGTGCTCTTCAGGGGATAATGAATATTAGCTCAAACAGGTAGACACATACTCAAAGTTAACTTTAGGTGTTTGTGTTTGAAGACCGTTCAGAACCGGACTGCGCTTTTCTTATAACAATGTATCCACCGATTGGATAAAAGAGAAAGGTGGTAGAGCAGCTGAATAGAGTGGTGTTAGGTTGGAGAGACACTGAGCTTCTCATGGGGCCTGTAGCAGAGTGGTTGTAGTTTTTGTGAGTGTGTCATGACAAATTCCTCTCTCAGGACAAAGGAGAAACATGCAGTAAAGTTTTTATGACAACTGCACTGCACAAAGAAGAACACTCAGACTCTGACCTAACCAACTACCAAAAGCTCGCTGGCTGGGGGACCTGGCCAATTTTTTTTTTAAAGCCAAACATTTAAAATAGTAAGTTTTAATTTTCCCATCCATCTCTGTGTTGAGACTGCACTTACAGCATCAAGACGTAACTGCCAGTGCATGTTACTCTCGAGTAAGAGCAATGTGCTAAATTTGATTTGGCTACTGGTAATTAAGCATTATTCTTACAGAGATTTGATTTTGCCACAGGAAATTTATTAGGTATGATTTGGAGTACAAGGAGTGTGATTTTTGGAGTATGCCGCTGGGAACTTGATACAAGCCAAAGCAGCATTCTGATGCCACTGGGAAACTATCAAGTAAGGAGGGGTGTGCGTGTATGATACCCTAGTTAAGGGGGCTGGGTTGGTTAACTTGCTCAGGCTCAAACTCTACACCTTTGCTACAGGGGACAAGAGCATTAGTCCTCTGCACCTACTATCATTAGATTTGGTTGAAATGTTCTGAAATGGGTACTTCTGTCATTTGTTGGTTCATACATTTTGTTTCACTGCTTAATGGAAAAAATGTTCAAATAAATGTTTCTGCATTTAACAAGAAATACATTAATTCTGGAATCAAACACCACATGCATTTATGCAGGGTCCTAAAATATATGTAGGGAACCCAAGTTTAGAAAACAGCCCAGGACAGGTACATTTTCAATTAATGTGAGTTTGTATTTCAATGAACTTGAACATTAAGAGAAAATAAGTTTACTGTTGCTAATGCCACATTTGTTTCCAATGTGCAGCTGATTTGCTTAGCAAATGGCCATTAGTATTTGTGACATAAAATTTCTATGCAGTGTTAGTAGCACAACAAATACCATACTCACGTTTGGTGCAAAAGGCTGTGGGTTCTACATCCACACCATGTAGATGAATCGTTGATGCTACTTTTGTGAGTGTGTCATCCTAGGGATAATATGCTAAAATAAAGCCCCATCTGCCTGAGTTCCTGCATTGATGGTAGGTGCTGTGAGTTTTTTTTTTTTTACATCCATCTGAGCCATCAAAAAAAGTAGGGAGAAGTTCCCTGATGCCCTGGCCAAATTTTCCCTAGTAGTATAAATATACCACAAAGGGTCTCCCCCCTTGAAAAGAGGCAACTAACCTAGTTTGACTAACCTAGCCAACAAAGGATAAATAAATTAAAAGTTTTAAATGAAATCCACATCATTGTCTTCATTTCAAAAGTAAAGAAAGCACTATTGCAGACCACCGGTACTGAATAAGAAGTTATGTACTCACCATAACGTTCCATCTGAGTAGGTAAACTTCATTTGTCTGCAACCTGTGGGATACGGATCCGATCTCGGATTCGAGCCGGCAACTTTACAAAGCTTAGATCCAAGCACCTAGCTCCTCCCCTTACCCATAATCCCCTGCCAACCCTGACTGACTTCAGATCAAGTTTGCCCGCAAGCACTATAGTGGATAACTAACTACATTATCAGAAATGGTATATCACTATATGACATGAAACACATCTGAAGGTCAGGGGGACGGAGGGGGGAACGGTTGCAGACAAATGAAGTTTACCTACTCAGATGGAACTTTATGGTGAGTACATAACTTCTTAAACTGAAGTAGTTAACTTCATTTGGTCTGCAACCTGTGGGACAGAGTCCCCAGCTACCTAAACCTTGGGCGGCCTTCATGGAAGGATATTCCGGAGCACTGCGGAGCAAAAAGAAGTTCTCCCTCTGGAGGTAATGTCCAATTTATAATGATGGATGAAGGTATGAGATGAGGCCCAAGTGGTTGCTGAACAGATATCATCCAAGGAAACCCTGGATTTAAAGGCGGCAGATGTAGCCATAGCCCTAGTTGAATGGACACGAACTCCTTGAGGTGCGGGCCTGCCGGAATTTTGATATGCTGTAATGATACACTGTGAAATCCATCTCGATAAGGAAACTTTTGAGACCGGTTTACCTAGATTAAATTTGGCAAAGGAGACTAACAACTGGTCGGATTGTCTATGACCAGATGTCCTATGAATGCAAAATCTAAGTTGTCTGTGCACGTCCAAAGAATGTAGTCTGTACTCCCCTTTGTTCTGGTAGTTAGGAAAGAAGACCGCAAATTGATAGATTGGTTAATATTAGATTCAGAAACTACCTTCGGGAGGAAGGAGGGATTGGTCCTGAGGTAAACCCTATCCTTGTGAAAGGCTAAGTATGGAGGTTTCACAGAAAGAGCTTGCAATTCAGATACTCTCCTGGCTGAAGTAATAGCCACAAGAAAGGCTGTTTTCCAAGACAAATATTTGAGGTCTACTGAAGATGCCGGTTCAAGGGAGGGGCTGTCAGGGCTTGTAATACCAAGGTCAAATCCCATGGAGGTACCGCTTCCTTTACTGGAGGTCTAAGAAGAAAGGTGCCCTTTAGGAACGTTTTGCACAATTTTGTAGTAATCAAAGGACCCATTTCAGTACCTACGTGGTAATGAGAGATAGCTGCTAACTGAACCTTTACCGTAGAACAGCTAGCTCCGCCATTAAAAAGACCTGAAAGAAAGTCCAGCACCGCAGGCAAGGGGGCTGTAAAAGGGTCCAAATTATGGCGTTCTGCCCAGAAAGAGAAACGCTTCCATTTACTACCATAGACCTGCCTAGTAGAGGGCTTATGTGCTGCTACTAGGATAGTTTTAACTGGAGAAGAGATATCGGGAGCCCTAGCTACAAGTGGAACCGGAGCAGCCAAGCCGTAAGCTTGAGGCTGGCCAGGTCAGGAAGTGGGAGCCCCTGGGGGTGGGAGATTAGATCCGGAAGGGGATCTAGAATCCAGGGTGGATTCACTCGATGAGACCAGAGGTAAGGGAACCAAGCTTGGCGAGGCCAGAATGGGGCAATGAGGATCATC
The DNA here is from genome assembly GCF_019279795.1 of Protopterus annectens. Classification (NCBI taxonomy): domain Eukaryota; kingdom Metazoa; phylum Chordata; order Ceratodontiformes; family Protopteridae; genus Protopterus; species Protopterus annectens. Next base: position 7,910,676 of record NC_056731.1, read on the forward strand.
CTGCTCCCCAACTGACTGGCTTTCTGAAGAAGTTTCAGCATGAGGGGAAGAGGAGGGTAGGCATAGAGAAGACCGGGTGGCCAAGCATGTACCAAGGCATCCCTCAGGGCTTCCCCGGCAGGGGGAATGAGAGCGAAGTAATTGTTGCATTTCGTGTTTGAGGGAGATGCGAAAAGATCGCAACAGGGCTGCCCCCAAACGGCAAAAATTCGACTCGCTACTCGAGGATTGAGGGACCACTCATAAGGTGAAAGGATGGTGTGACTCAGTCTGTCTGCCAGGATGTTGGTCCGTCCCGGAACGTGCATTGCAATGAGAAAGCGGTTGGTGGAGATCGCCCATTCCCACACTCTCATGGCTTCTCGACAGAGTGGGTAAGACCTGGTTCCTCCTTGTTTGTTGATATACCATACCACAGACATACTGTCTGTCTGGATTGCAATTGTTCCTACAGGCAGAAGGGTCTGAAGTGCTTGCAATGACAACAGCACTGCCCTCATCTCTAGAACATTTATGTGCAATAAGGTCTCCGAATCGTTCCATGTGCCTTGGACCGTCCTGCTCGAATAATGCCACCCCCACCCAAGATGAAAGGTGTCCGTAGTCACCGTGGCGAGAGGGGGGGCCGTGGCAAAGGGGCGTCCCGCCTGGAGGTCTGGCGATTGAAGCCACCAAACGAGAGCCCTCTTGCAGGCCCTGCTGAGAGAAATGGGGTGACTCAAGGGGTATTGATGAAGGGACCACTGGACTTGAGTCCACTGTAAAATCCTCATGTTCAGACGCGCCATGGGAAGAAGGTTTACAGCGGCTGCCATGGACCCCAGGGCCCTCAGAACCAATCCCGCTGGATGTTTTGAAGATTGAAAGATGGCCCACACGTGCCCTCAGTGTGCAACCGGTCAGGAGTTAAGAAGACTAGTTGCCTGTTGGTGTCCAGTCTGGCCCCGATAAAATCTATCACCTGAGTCGGGGTGAGAGAGGACTTGTCCGAGTTTATAGTGATCCCTAGTTGCGGAGCAAGGTTGAGAAAGTAGTCCCTGGCTAAGCATAGTAGATGCCTTGTCGGGGCGGTGAGGAGCCAGTCGTCCAGGTATGGGAAGACCTGCATTCCTTGGAGTCTCAGGTGGGCCGCTATCACTGCTAATACCTTGGTGAACACCCTGGGGGCTGAGGTGAGACCAAAGGGGAGGACCCTGAATTGATAATGACTGGCTCCCAGCCGGAAGCGGAGAAACCTCCTGGACCGTTTGTCCATCAATATGTGGTAGTACGTGTCCTTGAGGTCTATGGAGCACATCCAGTCGTTCTCCCGCAAGAAGGGGAGAATAGATTGAAGAGTGACCATCCGGAACTTTTCTTTGGTTAGTGACAGATTTAGTAGGGAAAGATAGAGGATGGGCCTTAGGTCCCCTGTCTAGTAGTAACCCGATCCGGACTGGCCTGGGGGGACGTGCTGGATGGCTCATTTTTCTAAAAGCAGCCAAATTTCCGCAGCTGCTGCCTCCCTCTGATTGGGTGGAACATCGGGGAGGTATCCGGGGGTGTCAGGAATGTAGGAAAAGGGAATTCTGTATCCTCTGGATATGATACGTAGCACCCAGCGGTCTGTTGTAATGGACTCCCAAGCTGCCAGGTGCTTCGAGAAACGCCCCCCGACTGCCTCCAGAGTGGAGCAGTCGGGCAACCCTTCAGGGTTGCTGCGTGGGCCGATCAGAGAAGGCTTCTCTGGACCCAAAGTTCTTCGGGACCCCTCTGCCTCTAGGGCGGCGTCCACCCTGTCCTCCTCTGCCGCGGAAGGACTGGGAGTCCAGAATGGACTGGGATTGTTGCGAATTTTGGAACCACATCTTCTTCTGTCCCTTTTGGTTCTTGGAGAAGGACCTCTGGGGAGTAGAGAAGCGGACTCAGACGGCAGACAACGTCTTCCCGTCCTTTTCGCTCTGGACCAAAGTCTCACGAACTGTCTTGCCAAATAGGGCAGAATCATCAAAGGGGGCATTCGCAAAGGACGCCTTGAAGGGTTCCGCGAAATCACAATGTTGGAGCCAGGCCTGGCGCCTCATAACTAGGCCTGCTCCGCTGGCTCTAGTGGCTCCCTCTGTAGCATGGGATAAAAGCCGCATAGAGGTGTTGGATATAGACCTAAGAGTGGCCATGCAAGTTGAGTACAACTGTTTGTCCTCCCCCGACATGGACTCCGGGGGCGATGCAGCGTACTCTTTGATAAGGTCTCGCTGCAGTCAAATCACATGTGCCATGTAGTTCAGGGACCTTACAGTGAAGGTCGCTGAACTAAAGACCCACTTCCCGAGACGGTCCATCGAGCGAGACTCCTTGCTCGGGGGATGGACAGAGGGACTCTCTTGGGCTAACTCCCTCTTGGTGGCTGCCGCCACCAACATGGCATCTACGGGGGGGGTCCCTTGCTCCAATGGGATTTCTCTGCCGGGGGGCTCAGGATCTTGTCAAGACGTTTGGGGACTGGCCTCCACAGTGTCCAGCTCCTTCCATGCCCTAGTGGTGATAAGGTCCACTAAGGGGTCGGCCGGTGGGGACACCCAAGAGGTAGATGGGCCTGCTTCGAACGCCTCCAGGAACATGGATTCGTCCGAGGAAGCCTTGGGGGCAGACCACCCCCCTCTTATCCTAAGCATTTCCATGATGTCTCCGAAGGAGACATCCTCGGGGGGTGACCTTGGGGAGCCTTCCCCTCAACCAAATCCGTGTCTTCTGTCAAGGACTTGGGGGGGGGGTCCACGTGCCTCCTCTTACACTTCCACTTGTGAGGAACATCCTCAGGGGGACTGTCAGAGGACGACTCACCAGCCACATCTTGTTCCAGGGGAACGACCTGAGACGTCAAAGCAGGCTGTCCCTGTGGCCGGGCGAAGGAAGCCTTACCCAAACGAGAGGGAGTGCGGGATTGAACCGTAGCAGGGAGCGGGGGCCTGGATGCACTCAACAGAGCCCTCTCCACCACATCGAAGGCAGAGGGAGAGCCACTCTCTCTCTGGGATCCGAGAGCCGACCCTCACTCGGATCCGATGGATGGATCGGAGCCGGCGCCGAGACCATCTGATCCGAAGGGCCAGTGTGCTCGACCTGGACGGAGCCGAAGGCACACTAAACCCCTCAGATACGAAGCTCAGAGCACGGCTCTGAGAGCTTGGATCCGACAAGGACGGAGCCGGTAAACTCGAAGGAAGAGTCGGAGCCGAAGTACCAGATACTGTCGGCGCCGACCCACCCCTGGCTCCAATGCTGTCCAGCTCAGAGCGCTCCGAACCCGGGAAGCAGGTCAGAGAAGGAGCTATCAGGGAAAAGAAGGGTGTTGAGCTTCCCCCCGGAGGGGGGGGGGGAGGCAGGAGCACTCCCATCTGCATTTGGGCCTGGATGAACCTTTGCATCACCTGGTCCAAATCCGCTTCAGAAAGGCTACGCATTGATCTTGACGAGGCCACCGAGTCTGGCCGGAAGTGCTGCCTCGATGACCTCGATCTAGATCGGGTCTCCTCCTCCTCTGGTCTCAGTGAGAAGCATGGAGACCGGAGCAGAGAAGGAGGAGACCTGGAAGCCGTGGAGGGAGAAGCCCGCTTAGCCGGGGGGGCCGAAGCGGAGGCCTCGGCCCGCCGCTTGTGGTGCTTCTCCCTCCGTTTTTCTTTCCTGGCCTCCCTCTCCTCCAGCGCAGAAGCGGGAGATCGAGTCCTGGCCGGGGGGAGAGAGGCAGGAGTGGCTGCCACCGAAGCCTGGGAGGAGGCCACAGAAGCACCGGAGGCCGAAGCCAAATCCGGGGGCAAAAGTCCCGCCAGGATCAGCTTAGACCTCCGGTCCTTCAATGCCCTGGGGTTGAACGCCATACAGATATAACACATCCAGAGGAAAGGTGTTCAACTCCAAGGCACCGGACGCACTGAGTGTGGCTATCCGCCGGGGAGAGCTTATGGCCACACTCGGTGCACTTAGAGAATATTGGCTTTGGGGCCTCAGACATATTAAAGTAAAAACTCACTCGGTAGGCCCCAACACACTAAACACATACACTAACTACGACCAGCGAGGGGAGGAAGAAACTAGACTAATTTTAACCAAACTTTAATTGAACTAGTTTAATCAAAAGGGAACCACACACTAATACTCACTCAGATTTAGCAAGTAAATTCAAAAAGAGAGACTTATCTGGCCAAAAAAACCCCAGGAGCTCACAATCTAGCTGCTGTTCAGAAGCACGGCAAACTAGATCTGAGGTCAGTCAGGGTTGGCAGGGGATTATGGGTAAGGGGAGGAGCTAGGAGCTCGGATCTAAGCTTTGTAAAGTTGCCGGCTCGGATCAGAGATCGGATCCGTATCCCACAGGTTGCAGACCAAATGAAGTTAACAACTTCAGATCAGTATTTATGGTAATGGGGGACAAAGACAAGTAATAGAACACCAGAATGGCTGAGGGAGGGCTACGGCCCTATTTGACCATGATTCTGCTGTGAGCACACTCATTATGAAGATGCCACTCTCCAACTGGCTGAGTACCAGAAGCTTGACAATCTTTGGCCTCCTAACTTTTATAGGTGTTGAAGGACTGCCCACTTGTTCTCAAATGGCCGCTTCCTGGATGACAGCAGACCATCTCCAAACCTGTGCTGCCAACATTGCGAGTGTGTGCAGCCCTGCATTTGGAGTAGCAAAACTCCCAAATCTGACTTCCTCATGCATTAACAGGGATGTGAAACTCACAACCCTGGTCTTCAAATAGTCTTCAAGCTAGCAGTTATGAATCATGCTCCTATATTATATTCTCAACTGCACAGACTTTCTTTTTGTTTTGGATACTGTGGTCTTTGGCTGAGTGTACTAGTTCTTGTGGAGCATTCACAGTCATTTGAGTTGAAACTCAGATGCCATGTTAAGATCACTAAATGGTGGACCTCGAAAAAGAAAGGATAGATGATTTTTGACATTGCAGCTTAGAACTCAAGCACATTGTTAAAAAGCTAGAAGTGAATGTACTGCACAGTGTAATGCCCAGTTATCTAAATGTTACAGGAAAGATGTACTGCTCTTCTACCTGTATTATTCCAGTTTAATAAAGCTTTACAGAACTTAATGTTAATCACTAACCTGAAACTCCTTCTCCCACCGGGGGCTGTTGCAACACTCTGATTCCGTACTCGAAGGGTAATTCTGGGAATGACTGCTGATGCTGGAGGTTCCAGTTTGAATTCTTGACTTCATTAAAGTTGGGGTGAGGCACTTAACAGGAATTAAGCTTCTATTGTCAGAACCTTAAGAAAAAGAATCATTCACTGAATAAATAAATTTTACTAAGTTAGAATACATCATGTTATTTTCATAGGAACATTTTTTTTTTTTTTTTGGTACCAAAAGTTTTGTACTCACCATAATGTTCCAGCTGTGCTGCCCATTTTCATTCTTCCTCAACTGGTGGTTTGGATTGAACATTTTTAATGCTAGATGCTTCTTCCAGCTCATGGAACACAAACTCTCAAGCTCTTCCTTATACCCATAAGTGCCCTAGGCACCTAACATACCTCAGATCTTGTTTGTTGCCCCCTATACCTGCACAACCTAAGGAAAAAATACAACAGAATTCGGGACTCAGTAGCTTCTCCAGCATCTTTAGATCCTTCCAAGAGTTAAATAAGGAGGGGTTTAGTGGGAGGGAAAGGCTGCTCTTCTCCTACAGACCACATCTAGCTTGCAATGAAAGTATGAGGATTAGCCCAAGTTGTGGCTGTACAAATATCATTCAAAGATGATCTAGATAAAAAGGCTGAAGAAGTTGACATGGATCTGGTGGTATGTGCTTTTGGTGTTTTAGGTAAAGGTAAGCCCAATTTTTTGTACACAAAGGTAATGCAATTAGTAAACCATCTCGCTAAAGTCACTTTAGAAACTGGTTTACCTTATATTGATTCCAAAAAGGAGACAAATAACCGTTCTGACTTCCTGAAATTTTTAGTTCTATGTAAATAAAAACACAATTGTCTGTGAACATCCAAAAGATGCAACATATACTCTCCCTTATTTGAGAAATTTTGAAAGAAAACTGGGAGGTTCATAGTTTGGTTAATAATGGATTCTCATACCACCTTAGGAAGAAAGGTACAATTGGTACGTAAGGATACTCTATCCTTATGAAAAATCAAATAAGGAGTTTGGCAGACAAGGCCTGTAATTTTGATATTCTTCTGGCAGAGGTAACGGCTACTAAAAAGATAGTTTTCCAGGTCAAGAAAAATAAAAAAGAAGTTATGTATCTACCATAATGTTCCATGTTAGTTGTCCTTCATCTCACCTTCCTTCTTGCTGTTTGGGTTCGGAGCCGATCCTCGGCTCTGACTCAGCCTACTTCCATAGCTTGAGAGCGGTTTACTGGCTTGAGGCTAAACCTTATCCCAGAATGCCCAGCGTCAGCTACCCAGATCTTGTTTGTGATAGTGCACACTAGACATATAAAGTAACCAGTAACCTAAAAACTGATTTACCAAAATAAAAGATCAGAGTAAACTGTCAAAAGTTTACCTGGCATGTGAAATAAGAAAAAGGAAATCAGCCAGTGAAACCATAGTGAACTCCACTCAATCCTCCAGGAAGGGGGAAGGAGGGAGACGCAAGAAGGAAGGTGAGATGAAGGACAACTAACATGGAACATTATGGTAGGTACATAACTTCTTTAAGTTAAGTTGTCCCATCTCGCCTTCGTTCTTGCTGTTTGGGACAACGTCCCTAGCACCTAAAGACCTGGGGTGGCTCATTGGAACAGAATCTTCAGAACAGTGGAACCAAAGGAAGCCCTGCTCTGGGAGACCACATCCACTTTGTAATGAGAGCTAAAGGTATGAGGGTTCGCCCAATTGGCAGCTGCACAAATTGAATCCATGGGCAATTTAGACTGAAAGGCTACCGAAGTGGCTAATGTTCTAGTAGAATGACCTTTTGGTTTTGCTGGTAGATCTTTATGCCTTAAATGATAAATAAAGGCAATGGTGTCAGATAACCACTTGGATAAGATCACCTTAGAAACTGGAAGGCCTTGCTTATTGTGAGCATAGGAGAGAAATAACTGGTCTGACTTTCTTAGCTCTTTAGTCCTATGGAGGTAAAAACGTAATTGTCTATACACATCCAGTTGGTGAAGACTGTATTCTACCTTGTTGCTATGATTGGGAATAAAGACGGGGAGATCAATGGATTGATTTAAAATGTTTTCTGAACAGACTTTTGGCATGAAGAAAGGGTTGGTTCTTAGAGAAACTCTCTTTGTGAAACACCATATATGGAGGACAAACACAGAGTACTTGGAGTTCTGAAACATGTCTAGCTGAGGAAATAGCAACCAGAAAAAGTGTTTTCCAAGAAAGAAATTTTAAGGGACATGATGCTGCTGGTTCAAAGGGAGGCAGAATTAAAGAAGTCAAAATTAAATTGAGATCCCAAGGAGGAGGTGGATCCTTCACTGGGGGTCTAAGAAGAGATGTTCCTCTCATGAACGCTTTGCAGAGCTTATGAGACATTATGCTAGAATTAAGAATTCCAGTATGAAAATTAGATATGGCAGCCAGTTGCATCCTGATGGTAACAGCAGCCGCATCAGACTGAAAAAGCTCTGCTAGAAATTCTAGAATATGATGGACTGGGGCTGAAAAGGGGGTCTAAGTTTCTAGATTCTGCCCAGTATGAAAATCTTTTCCATTTGCTAGCACAAGTCTTTCTCGTAGTTGACTTATGAGAGGAAACAATAATATCAAGAACTGCTGGGGAGATACTTGGGAGCCTGGCTAAGGTAGGAAGTGGAGTAACCAAGCTGTGAGCTTGAGTCTGAAGGGACTGGCGTAACCCGCCTGACTGATGAATCAAAAAATCTGGCACCGGGTCCAGAATCCAAGGCTGGTCTAGGAGGTGGAGGTGCAGGAACAGAAACCATAACTGTCGAGGCCAATAAGGGGCAATGAGGATCATTTTGCAACCCAACGATTTTCCTTTCTGTATGAGTCTTGGAATTAGGGGAAATACATAAAGGAGTCCCTGAGACCAATCGTGGACTAGAGCGCCCCTAGGTGTTTGACCTGGAGGAGGAAGCAGGGAGAAGTAGCTGTTGCATTTGTTGTTGAGGGGAATGGCAAATAGATCGCAGCAAGGCTGGCCCCATTTGTGAAGATTCAGAGACCACTCATGAGGCATGAGGATAGCCCTGCTGAGCCTGTCCGCTATAACGTTTGATTTCCCAGGGATGTGCATTGATGTCAGAAAACATTTGGGGGAAATTGCCCATTGCCATAGTCTGAGGGCTTCTCGACATAAGGGGTAGGACCTGGTCCCACCCTGCTTGTTGATGTACCACACAACTAACATGTTGTCTGATTGGATCGCAATAGTCCCAAAAGGAAGAGAGTCTTGAAGAGCTTGCAATGATACGCAGATGTTACTCGTGAGGTTGCCACATGCTTTGGACTGTCCTGCCTAGATAATGCCTCCCCACCCTATCAGGGAGGCGTCCGTGGTCACTGTGGCTACCGGAGGGGGTTGTATGAAAGGTCTGCCCTGAGACACCAGTGGGGAGACCATCCACCAAGAGAGGTGTGTTTTGCATGTTTCTGTAATCAGGATCATGTGAGACATGTGTAGTTCCTGGAAGGACCAATGCGTGAAACGAAACCACTGAAGGATTCTCATGTGGTAACGCGCTAATGGAACAAGAAGGAATGGCAGCTGCCATGGAGCCTAGAGCTTGCAGGACATGTCTGACTTGAATCTTTCTGCTCTGCATTAGAAGAGACACTTGTTGGCGAATAGAGAAAACTCTTTCCTGAGGTAACCTTGCAAACATCTGTTGTGTGTTTAATTCTGCTCCTATAGATGTAACAGACTGACAGGGCAACAAGGCAGATTTTTCAAAATTTACTGTAATGCCCAGTTGGTTGCAGGTTGATATTGTATAATCCCGTGCCTCTAAGAGTTGATGCCTGGTGGTAGCAGTGGGAAGCCAGTCGTCCTTGAAGTCTCAGGTGAGCCGTGACTACTGCCATACATTTGTTGAACACCCTGGGGGCTGTGGTGAGACCAAAGGGCAGAGCTCTGAACTGGTAATGACTGGCCCCTACCCAAAAGCGAAGTAATCTCCTGGAGCTTCTGTCCATTTTGATATGGTAGTACGCATCCTGAAGATCTACAGAGCACATCCAATTGTCCTGACCCAGAAAGGGGTGAATGGACTGCAGTGTTACCATCCGGAACTTTTCTTTTTGAACAGATTGGTTTAATCTGCTGAGATCCAGTATTGGTCTCCAGTCCCCTGTCTTTTTTGTTACTAAAAAGAATCTTGAGTAAGTTTTGGATCCTAGTTGGTCTGCGGTGACTTCCTGAATTACTTTTTTTTCCACCAGTTTTGAGACTTGTATGACTGCTTGATCCCTTAGATTGGGTGGGGCATCTGGGATGGACTTTTTTGACTCTAGAGGGGGTTGATGGAAGGGAATTTTGTAATCTCCAGATATAATAGATAGTACCCATCTGTCTCTTGTTATATTTTGCCAGGCTTTTGGGTACAGCAAAAGTCTTCCCCCGACTGCCTGCTGAGGTTAGCAGTCGGGTAACCCGTCAGGGATGCTGGAAGGGGTTGGCAGAGAAAATTTCTCTGTCACTCTGATTTTGCGATCCCCCTCTGCCACGAGGGCGTCTGCCATTGTTGTTGTTTCCTCCTCTGCCCCTGGGGGAAAAATCACCACGTGTCAGGCAAGGGTCCCTGGGATTTTCACCTGATCACAAAGGGTTTCTCATCCAGTTCCAAGGAGGTGATTGTGCCCCTTTACTCCTCACTCATTAGGCCCATAATAGAGTACAATGCCCCAATTGGGATATACCTCACTAGACACCTGCAACAACTAGAAAGACCACAGAAGTACCTCACTAAGAGGATTAAGGGCCTTAAACAATTACCATATGAAGCACGACTAAAAAAGCTCCAGCTCTTCTCAATCGCTTACCATCTGCTCAGAGGTGACCTATGCCTGACCTATAGGGCCATGTCAAACCCTGAACTAATGGACATACTTCACCTAAAAAAATGAGATCCCTCAGATCCACTCGTTCTAGCAACTTGAACCTATGTACAACAATAAACAGGACATGCTGGAGGGATAGATTCCTGTCCCAGCGACTCCCCTCACTCTGGAATAAAATCCCAATCCATATTCGACAGAGCTCCTCTATGACCCTCTTCAAGAGAAATCTTGATGAGTGGATGGTAATCGTAAGTTCTACCCTGGGATCACTTCAGGAGCCCTGTTGACAGAGGCCCAGGTTACTAATCTAATGGGGAGGCAAAAGCCATCACTCTATGGCTAGACTTATAAATAACAAAGGGCAGATAGCCTACTACTTACCTATGAATCTTTCCACCCCTCTGACCTTTGGGATAAGGTCGGTTAGAAGTGGAAAAATGGACTCCCACGGCAGACAGAGTCTTGCCTTCCTGCTCACACCTGGTAAGCATGTCTTTCACCTGAGGCCCAAATAGCGAGGAGCCATCAAAGGGAGTATTTGTGAAGGATGCTCGAAAGGGTTCTGCAAATTGACACAGCCGCAGCCAAGCATGTCTCCTGAGAGCCACTCCTGAACTTGCGGCACTGCGCGCTCCATCGGCTGCATAGGAAATAAGCCTCATGGAGGAGTTGACTACTGAATTAAGAGTTGGAAGCTATTTTGGCTGATGCTCCCTCAGCTGTAGGATCTTGTAGGGTATCTCCAAGCTCTTTTAGGAGATCACGTTGAAGCTGTGTAAAATGAGAGAGATAATTCAGGGACCTCATGGAGAAGGTCGCTGAGGAAAACATTTGCTTCCCATATCTGTCCATCATCCTAGACTCTTTGTTTGGTGGATGGACAAATGAAGAAGTTTCTGCTAACTCTTTCTTGGTGGCTGCTGCTACCACCATGGCATCAACTGGCACACCTTTAGTAAGAAATTGTTTGTCCTGGGGAGCTGTTATGAATTTATTTGGTCTCCTCGGAATAGGTTCTACAGAATCCGGAGCTGACCAAGCCTTTCAAGCCACTACAGACATGAGTGGATCGAAAGGTGAAGACACCCAGGAGGTAGAGGGTCGGGAACCAAATACCTCCAGGTATACAGACTCATCCTCGGTAGGGGCTAGGGAAGACCAGCCACCCCTCTGCCGAAGCATTTCAAGGATGTCCGAAAAGGAAACATCTTCTGAGGGGGACCTGGGGGACCCTTCCGATTCATCCAGGTCTGTATCTGAGGTGACAGACTCAGGGGAGTCTAGGTGCTTCCTCTTGCACTTCTGGGGAGGCTTCTTTGAGTGATCAGGGGAGGCCTCTGAAGAAGAGAGATCACCCAATGGGGTGTCCTGGGGCATAAGTTTTCTACGCTTCTGGGCCGGAGGAGGAGCAGAGGTTGGCACAGGAACCACGAGAAATGGAGCCAATGGGGCTGATAGGGCTGTTTCAGGGGACAGCACACTCTGCATGACATCGAAGGCGTCCTAACCCCGAGGCAAAGAAAGCTCAAGCTCCGAAGAGACGGGTCTCCTTCTCCACGTCGAGGGTGACCGCTTAGAGGCTGATGTGGGAGCAGAGCTCACCTGCACCGAAGCTCCAAGAGGGAGAGCGGGGCCGGACAAGGATCTGATGCCACTCACCCCCTCAGAGCCAACGAGAGAGCCTCGGCGCCCAGATCCCTCGATGGACAGAACAATCGAGGTGATTGGAGCCGATGTCGGAACCAAAGAGGAGGTGATCGGTGCAGTCAGGTTCTACTATCAGTGCACCCATGGTCTCTGACTCCAAACTACGTGTAGTTGGAGGAGGAATGGAGATAGAGGCGGATGGAGCCGCAACCTGCTGAGGTGGGCTGGAAAGTAATTTCTCAAGGGCCTGTGACTTAAGCATCCTGCTGACTACTCTCTCCACGTCCTGTCTGTATTGCCCATTTTCCTTCCTTCTTGACTCCCCACCCACAACCTTCTTGGGTTTTATTTTAGGAAAGAGAGCGGATCTAACAAATTTGTTACATCTTACGAACGTTACCAGCTCCAGATCTGGCATTGCCTCTATTTGTCTCTCTCTTTATCTGATGTATATAAAATTATGAGTGTTTGTCTTTTATAGCTTGCAAACAAGATCTGAAGTAATGGGGGATGATGCATTATGGGTAAGGGAGAAGCTCGAGAGTAATAAGTTGCCATAAACTTTTACAGCAGCCGAGTCGTATCTGACTTCTAGGATCTGAACCCAACAGTCGAGGATGAATGAAAATGAGCAACACGGATGGAACTTTATGGTAAGTACATAAATGTTAAGTTGTTCCATCTCGCCTTTGTTCTTGCTGTTTGGGTTCAGAGCAGATCTTCGGCTCCGACTCGGCCTACTTCAATAGCTCAAGAGCTGTTTACTGGCTCAAGGCCAACCCTTATCCCAGAATGCCCAGCATCAGCTACCCAGATCTCGTTTGCCGCTTCAGCTGTGAGGTTGCTTCGTTACTGGCTCAGGCTTAGTATAGTTTTTTCTATTATTATTATTGTTTATTCTTCAGAATTTAACAGGTTTTTGTCTACATAGTTCTTAGTATCCCCTTATCGCCTTTTCTTGTGTGTTGTGCTTTATTGGGCGTCGCTCCATATTCGCCGGCCTTTCTGTTTTTCCTGAATTTGTTTAAATTAGAGAGTTCTCACCCCCCCCCCTTTAGGACAGCCGTTTACATTAGAGGCTCTCCTTTTTTTCTTTTTTCTTTAAAAAAAAAAAAAAAAAAAAGAAGACTGCTTGCTTCTTTAGTTTAGTTGTTGAAAGATGTCTAAAGAGGCCAAAGTTTCCGGCTTCAAAAAATGTGACTCATGCTGTCAGAAAATGTCTCGACAGATGGGCACACTAACTGTGTTTATTGTTTAGGGGCTGTGCACCTGCAGGATTCCTGCTCTATCTGTCATGCATTTAGTCCAAGGGTCCTGCAGGAGCACAAAAACAAATTAATCCTTGATCTTAATCTCTGATCAGTATTAGCAAGAAACTTCGATCCCTCATAAAATCATCAAAGGCCAGTTTCGAAAGAAAAATTGCCCTAGGCACTAAAGATAATCACAAAGCCTTCTTTAGTTATGTCAGGAACATAGGCGGAAACTCCCAGATATGCTCTGAATTGTTGCATAACGGTACAAAATATACCGACCCTACAGACATAGCCAACATCCTGGCAGACAGATTCAGCGCAAACCCCCACCCCCTTCCTCCCCAAAGAAGCAAATGCCTATCCCAACTGAATGTAACCTCCCTGACATCACAGATGAAAGCTGCCCTCTCTAAAGCAAAACAAAAAGCATCTATGGACCGGACGGTGTCCCAGGCTGTGTCTTACATGAGCTCCAAGAAGAACTGAACCCTCACATTAAGACACTGTTCAAACTTAGTCTTACTACAGGATATGTACCCAAAGAATGGCGTACAGCTACAATGGTCCCACTCCACAAAGGTGGTGCCACAACGGACCCCAGAAACTATCGCCCCATAAGCCTGACTAGTCTGGTCTGTAAAGCTATGGAGCGTATTATCATGGAACTCAAACAAAGACATTGGCAGCCTCCAGACACTGGACCCTACCCAATTCGGCTTTGTTAAGGGCAGATCTTGCCTCTTAAACCTAGTTGATTTCTTTGAAATAGTTACCAAAGCCATAGATGAGGGCCTACCTGGACCTCACAAAAGCCTTCGACACAATACCCCACTCGGGCATCATATATAAGCTTACCAGCTTAAATATCAACCCCTATACCACAAGATGGGTTGCAAACTGGCTCAGAGATAGAACCCACATGGTCAGAATCACAGATGCCATGTCCGAATCCAAACCAGTTACAAGTGGCATCCCACAGGGCTCAGTTCTGGGACCTCTCTTGTTTGGTATATATTTCTCTGAGTTTCAGGCCAACACGGGGGGATTATGGCTGACAAAGTTTGCAGATGACTGCAAACTGGGGGCCATAATTGAATCTCCAGCTGACACAAGCATCCTCCAAAAGGGTCTCACAGAGACAGATGCTTGGTGCCAGAGCCACGGCCTCAAGCTAAATGCTAAAAAGTGCATAGTCATCCCCTTTGGGAAAAACAAGGTGCCCACAAATTACCACATAGGTGGTAATCCATTAAGTACGGAAGAAGTAATTAGAGATTTGGGGACCAACGTAGATAGTAATCTCTCCTTTGATAATCACGTTGCCAAAGTGGTTAGAAAGACCTTCTATATAGCCCACCGTATCACGAAAGGGTTCGCATCTAGATCAAGAGAGGTCATTGTGCCCTTCTACTAGTCACTCATCAGGCCCATAATTGAATACAATGCCCCTTTTGGGATATACCTTACCCGACACCTGCAGCAACTGGAGAGACCCCAAAAGTACCTCACCAAGAGGATCATGGGCTACAAACAGATGTCCTATGCAGCTCGACTAAAGAAACTCCAGCTCTAATCAGTTGCTTACCGCCTACTCAGAGGCGATCTATGCCTGATGTACAAAGCCATGTCAAACCCAGAATTAATGGACATGCTCCACCTCAAAAAATCCAAGTCTCTTAGAGCTACATGCTCCAAGGACCTAAACCTCAGCACAAAAATAAATAGGACATGCTGGAGGGACATATTCATTTCCCAGAGGCTCCTCTCACTCTGGAATAGAATCCCAATTCATGTTAGACATAGCCCCTCGCACATCCTCTTCAAGCGAAATCTGGACGTGTGGATGGGAAATCGCAAATTCACCCCTGGGATCTCTTCTGTGTCCCTGCTAGACAGAGGCACAGTAAACTAATCTTCAAAGGGTACCTTCTGTGACCTACTTTACAGAGGCACAGTAGGCTAATCTAATAGGGAGGCGGAAGCCAGATACACTCTGGCTAGGCTTATAAATGCCCTAGGGCAGATAGCCTAGTATCTACCTATGAACCTAAGTACATAACTTCTTTATCCAATGTTGTCAATTTTCATTCTATCCTCGACTGATGGGACAGAGTCCCCAACTACCTAGAAACCTAGGTGGACTCAAGAAAGGATATTTCTGAGCACCATTGAGCTGAAAGATGCCCTACCTCTGGACACCAGATCCAACTTATAATGAAAGATAAAGGTGGAAGGAGAAGCCCAAGTTGCTGCTGAACAAATGTCATCCATGGAAGCTCTTGAGTGGAAAACTGAGAAGTTAGCTATAGCTCTGGTTGAATGAGCACATACTTTGTATGGCAAAGTCATACCCGATTTGTTGTAAATAAGAGAGCTACAATCAAGTAAGCCACTTAGCTAAAGTGACTTTAGACACAGGTGAGCCCAACATCAGACCATCAAAGGACACAATCGATCAGTCATTCTGTTATCTTTTGTTCTATGTAGATAGGAATATAATTGTCTATGCACATCTAGCAAATATAACAAGCATTCTCCTTTGTTGGAATAATTCGGGAAGAAGTCTGGTAGATTGATGGATTAATTAATGTTGGCGTGCGATACCACTTTGTGCAAAAAGAATGCATTGGTTCGTAAGGAGAGACTATCCTTATGGAAAATGAGACAAAGGGGCTTTCACTGACCATGTCTGAATTTCCAAAATCCATCAAGCAGAAGGATGGTAGCCAAGAATAAGGTCTTCAAGACAGAAATTTAAGGTCACAATCATGGGCAAACTCGAAGGGTGGAAGAATCAAGGACTGCAGCACCAGATAGAAATGTCATGGTGTTGTGGGATCTTTTAAAGAAGGCTTGAGAAGAATTGTGCTTGAAAGAATGCTTTACACATAGCTTATGAGAGGCTAATGAACAGCCATCAAAATCAGTGTGGAAATCAGAAATTGCTGTCAGCTGGACTTTCTCTGTTGAAGAACTGGGCCCTTAGTTGAATAATAGTGTCAAGAACTATGACTGATTGGGGCTGAGAAAGGGTCTGCATGATTTTGAAGAGCCTAGTGTACAAATCTTTTCCACTTACTATCAAAATTTCCTACCAGATGGCTTAAGGGAAGATAAGATGTGATGAACAGGGGATGAGAACATTAATTGTCTGGCTATCATTGGTGCAGAAAAGGCAGACAGGACTGAACTGGTGAAACCAAGCTGTCACCTTGAGGTTCAGGAGGTCAGGAAGTGTCATGTCCATCAGATGAGACAGGAGATCTGGAGCTGGGTCCAGAACTCAGGGCTGGTGAATTAAATGAGGCCATATGAAGGGAAACCAAATCTGTCGAGGCCAAAAGGGGCAATGAGAATGACCTTGGTCTTCAAAGTGGCAGCTCTCTGAAAGAACTTTGGAATTAGGGGAGTTGGGTGACATGCGTAAAGTAATCCAGGCGGCCAATCTCGGAAAAGATTGGTGCCTACCCCTGTGGGGGGACTAGGGCACAATAGCTGCTGTACTTGTTTAGGGGAGATGCAAAGAGATTGCAGCAAGGCTGGTCCCACTTGCAGAAAATTAGCTCTGCAACCTTCTGGTTGAGGGACCATTTGTAAGTTAACAGAATGCACCTGCTCAGCTTGTCTGCTAGCACGCTGGACTTGCCTGGAATGTGCGTTGCTAAGAGAAAGATGTTGGAAGATATTGCCCATTGCCATACCCTTAGTGCTTCTCGACATAAGGGGTAAGATCCGTTTCCTCCTTGCTTGTTGATGTACCAAACCACTGACGTATTTGTCTGTCTGTATTGCAGTCATTCCCGATGGGAGAACATTCTGAAAGGCTTGCAATGCTAAAAGCACTGCTCTCAACTCCAGCACATTGATGTGCAAATTGGCCTCTTTGGGGGAACCACATGACTGGCTGGAAAGTGTGCGTGGTCATTCTGGCCTTGGGCTGCGAGGAGACAAAGACGGCCCTGTAGCAGTTGTTCTGACTGGGCTCCACTACATCAGACTTTTCTTGCATGAGTTGGTAATTCATATCGGAGTGGAAAGGGTAGCTGAAGTATCAACCAGTAAGATGCCAACATCCATTGAACAATCCTCATGTGAAACATGGCTAGCAGAAAAGGGTTATCACTGTCACCATAGATCCTACTACTTGCAGAACTAGGCGAGCCAAGACTGTGGTACTGCAAAGTATCTTATTGACCTGTGACCTTAAAGTTTGAACTCTGGAAAGGGAGGCTATTGTTGACCTTGTGTCGAGTAGCACTCCTATGAATTCTAGAATTTAAATTGGCTCTAGATTTGACTTCTCGAAATTTATGGTTATTCCTAACCTTGTACAAGCGTGGATGACGACTTTGCTTGCCATGATGAGATGATGCCTGGTCGGAGCGGTAATGAACCAGTCATCTAAGTATGGAAACACACTGAATCCTTGCAGTCTCGAATGAGCTGTTACCACTGTCATACATTTGGTGAACACTCGGGGGGTCTGTGGTGAGACCAAAGGGCAGTACTCTGAGCTGATTGGCTCCTAGGCGAAAACTTAAGAATCTCCTGGATCACCTGTTTATTTTTATATGACAGTATGCATCCTGGAGATCTATTCTGCATATCCAGTCATCCTTTTCCAAAAATGGAAGAATGGAGTGAACCATGATCATTCAGAACTTTAATTTTTGAACAAAGCTGATGTTCATCGTGTTTCACTGTTGCAGTCATTACACTTGGATTATCCTGCTGGCAGGCTACCCGCAGTCGGCCTGAATTCCAAAGTCCTGGTCTGGCGTCGGTTGCTGTCGCCTCTTCCCTGACGTCAGTGCGCCAAGGGTATAAAAGATGCAGCAGATGCCATTTTCTTCAGTCTTTCTTGCCACACGGTGCCCGAAGCAAAAGCAGTTCGCAAGTTCCGGTCAGCAGACTCCTGGGATTTTCGAAATCGAATTCCAGATCCGAAGTCTTCAATAAAGCTAAGTACCCCGTTGGGGAAACTTTCTTCTTGATTCAGACCGATGTCAGAAAAAGTTAACAATTGTATTTCTTGTGGGAAGCAAATACCTCAATAAGGATTTTCATTCTTACTGTATTCCTTGCCTAGGCCCTGACCACGACGTTGCTAGCTGTCTGTTTTGTGCTAGATTTAACCAACGCACTATTAAGCATCGGTACGATTCTGCTTTTCATTACTTTGGCCTAAGGTTTAATTATATAATGCCGTCGGAACAGCCGACTACCAGAGTTTATAAAAAGCGCAAGGAAAAGGAAAAGGATACGCATCCGAGGTCCAAAACAGATGACGAGGCCTCCACTAGGCCAGTCACCGGTTCTCAGTGAGGCACTTTCGCAGCCCCTGAGGTCCGCTACCTCAGAGCCACAGGCCGCTTCAGACTCCCACGTGGAGACAGCTAGGCCTCTGAATACTCAAGGTATTGGACACTCGGAAACTATTCCCTCAGATGGGTCCGGAGTCGCTGAGCAGGCATCTGCTTCCGAGGGTGTTTTCAGACCTACACAGTTATTTGTCAAGCCAACCTCAGCTTCCAAGGCAAAGACTAAAACAGCTTTAAAGACAAAGAAACAAGTATAGCATATTCTCCTGGACAGACTTCCATGCCTAAGAAACAGATGCTTAAAATGGCCGAAGACCTAATTACTTTGATCAGGGGTTCCCATCCCCCTCCTAAGAGGCCTAGGCAAGACACAGAACATGATTCTTCTAATCAGATTTCCATTTCCTCTGACTCCTCTTCAGAACAGGGATACTCTCCCCCCCCCCCCCCCATGAGGATTTTGATGCTGAAGAATCTATTCCTTCAGTTTCTCCTCCTGAGGATTTTTCTTTTGGGGAAACCCTGCATACCACGAGAGGGCATTTCCACTGGGAGAGCCAAGATTACTCAGAATCTAAGAAAAGGCTCAGAGACTTTCTTCTACTACCTCAGTATACACTTCTTGCTATTCTGCCTGTTCTAGACATTGTAGATGATTTATTTTCAGAGTCCGGCCTGTCTCCTGACTCTTTACCTCCTGCACCTGTTAAGCCAGACAGATACTACAGGGTTCCAGACTCTCATAAATTTCTATATAAAAACCCTGCTGCTGACCCAGAAACTATATCTCAGGGTCCCCAAAGGGGTCAAGGCCTCTACTGCAAAAACCCTGTCCCCTCGGATAGGGATTCTAGGGCACTGGAAAGATGGGGGAAAAAAGTTTACACTTCTGCTACCTTGGCTGTGAGGGCTTTAAATTGTCAGTTTTATATGCTTAAATATCAGCAATACTTAATGTCACTGCTAAAACAGAAAATGTTGACAAATTCTGAATGTTCTGAAAACAAGGAAATGCAGGAGTTATTGCATGCAGCTGAACAAGTGGGAAAGCATACTTTGCAATGTAGTTTTGATTCACTGGAGGCCTCTTGCAGGGCCACTGTTACAGGTTCTGTCATTAGAAGGCATGCTTGGTTAAAGGAACAGAATCTGCCAGATCATGTTAAAGCAAAATTATTGGATGCTCCATTACAGCATGATACTTTGTTTGGTGTTAAGGCAGAAGAGGTGTTGAAGAAAATGGAGGATAAAGCGAAATCTATGCAGACAGTAAAGGATTTCTTACAGGTACAACCACCCAGATTTAGCAGGAACTGGCCTTCTAAGAATTGGTCCTTTCCAGTGTCAGACAGGCCACAAAGAGGCAGATACAGGATGCCCTAGAGGCAGACAACAGCCCCAGGGCTCATACAGGCCCAAACAATGGGGTGCTTCTACCTCCAAAAGCGGAGAAGACAATTCACAGCCATATAGGATACAATCCCAATGACTTTCCTCTGCCAATGCCAAGCACTTATCTTTTGGCAGCACCCTTAGGGGGAAAGCTAGCACTTTTTTCACAAAATTGGCACATGATCACCCAGGACAAATGGGTCTTAAATATAGTCTCTCAGGGCTACAGATTCCACTTTCACACCCTTCCAAAGGCAACAGGTATGCCAGACCTGCCACACAATCAATGGGCAAAGGCACAAAAGCAATTTTCATCTCATGGACATGAGGGCTATTCAGCCAGTACCACAACAAGAGCAGGGACAAGGATTTTACTCTAGTACCTAGAAAGGACAAAGCTTGGAGACCAATTCTGGACCTGTCTATTCTAAACACTTTTCTGGACGTTCCAAAATTCAAAATGTTGACTCTGCAGCAGCTTCTGCCCATGCTGGGCAAGAAGGCTTGGCTTGTAACCTTGGACCTCAAAGAGGCATACCTGCATGTCCCAATCAGACAATCTTGCAGAAGATACCTCAGATTCATAGCTGGCTCAATACACTACCAATTCTCTGCACTGCTCTTTGGCTTATCTACTGCGCCCAGGGTCTTCACAAAATGCCTGGCACCAGTAATTGCATTTTGCAGACAAAGAGGAATTCAAATATATCCCTACTTGGACGACTGCCTTATTCAAGCAGAGAACAAAGACATTCTACTAAAGCATCTGGCGTTTGTAAAAAGATTACTAATTTACTTAGGGTACACAGCCAACGAAAAGAAATCAAAACTAGTACCCTCTCAAGAGATAATATGCATGGGTGCAAGCTTAAATACAACTGCCCAGATGGCTTATCTCACGCCAGACAAAAGCAACTGACTTCTTACTTTTTTTAAGCATGGCAACAAAGACCCAGTTATCTGCAAGAAAAGTTCTGCAGGCTTTGGGCTTCATGACATCCTGCGTTCTAATTCCATATGCAAGACTGCATATCAGGAAGCTACAATGGTATCTAAAAAGTGTTTGGACTCAACATTGCCACAGCCTGGAAACATTAATTACCCTCATTCCCTGCCTGCAACAGGAGTTTCGATGGTGGGCACAGGCCTGTCACCACAACAAGGGACAGCCATTCACTTTACCCACAGCCAGGCAGACACTAACAACAGATGCATCAGATTATGCCTGGGGGACCACATGGCAGGAAAATGTATTCAGGGCACATGGCCCGCAAGCCAAAGGCATCTTCATATCAATCAAAAAGAGATGCTAGCTGTACAGAATGCAGCCTTCAAGGACCTACTTCATCCAGGACAACTGCTGATAAAGACTGACAATACTATAGTCATGTGGTACATAAACAAGCAGGGAGGCACACATTCTTACCCCCTCTGCAGACAAGCCATGATTTTGTGGAACACAGCATTGACTTATCAAGTACACCTGCAAGCACAATTCTTGCCAGGAAAGACAAATGCTCTGGCAGATGAACTAAGCAGAAACCTCATGGATCCTCGCGAGTGGAAACTAGATACACAAATCTTCAGCATGACAACAAGGAAATGGGGATGCCCAGACATAGATCTATTTGCCTCCCTTCACAACTGCCCAGACATAGATCTATTTGCCTCCCTTCACAACTGCCAAGTACAGAGATTCTGCACAAGGACTTATCACAAACAAGCATGGAAAGTGGATGCTCTGTCATTCAGCTGGAAAACCCTTACAGTATATGCCTTTCCTCCACTGCCTCTCCTCCCCAAGGTACTCCTAAAGGTCAGACAAGAGAAGCCAAAAATGATACTGATTGCCCCGGATTGGCCACGCCAGCACTGGCACCCAATCCTAAAGAGCTTGTCTCTAGGCCCAGCCTGGACATTACTTCAAATTCCTCATTTACTGACCCAACAAAACAATCTGATCCTGCACAGCCAGCTCAGAACCCTAAATCTGGCTGCATGGCAGATAATGTAACCATTCAGAACACCTCTCTCTCTAAAGAGGTTATGGATGTTATTTTGGAGGCCAGGAGGCCCAGCACCAGAAAATCTTATGCAGAAAAATGGAAGAGATGCTGTGCTTGGAACCAGGCACAAGGAATTGACACGCTTGTACCAAATATTCTTCAGATTTTACAATACCTAACTGAGATGCTGGACAAAGGCCTATCCTTCTCATTAAGATCCACGCCTCTGCCATTTCAGCTCATTACAATACGGACCCACCTATTTTTTCACATCCACTGCTAAGGCAGTACCTCAGAGGGGCCAAAAACATAAGACCTCCAACGAGAGCACCAATACCTGCACGGGACCTCAATTTTGTCTTGGAAAAGCTCACACTGCCTCCTTTTGAGCCAGCCAATACAGTTGAGATAAAATTCTTATCATGGAAAACAGCTCTGCTCCTAGCAATAACTTCAGCAAGAAGAGTTTTAGAGTTACAGGCATTAATGGCTGTGGAACCTTTTATTATTTTCCATCCGGACAGGGTTTCTCCAAGGACAAACCCAACATTTATGCCTAAGGTAGTATCCAGTGTGGCTCTTAACTAAACCATTCATTTGCCTACCTTTTATCCAAACCCACAGAATAAAGGGGAGAGACTTCTGCATTCTTTGGACATACGCAGACAGTTACGCTTCTACTTGGACAAAACCAAAGCTTTCAGAAAGACTAAGCAACTTTTAGTGGCATATGCTGCAGGATCACAAGGAAAGTCTACTTCAAAGCAGACTATTTCAAAATGGGTAGGCCACTGCATTCGTTTCTGCTACTCACAACATGGCAAATCAGTGCCTAAGGGCATTAGGCCACATTCAACCAGAGCAGCAGCCACTTCAGCAGCATTCCTCAGAGGAGTACCAACCAAGGATATTTTGGAGGCTGCAACTTGGACTTCAGTGCACACTTTTACAAAGCACTACCACTTACCTCTTTACTCTAAATCCAGAGCAGGTTTTGCAGGGCTTCATAGCCACTCCTAATTCTATTTAGGCCCAGCCTCCCAACCTCAGCTTTGGGATTCAACCCAAGTGTAATGACTGCAACAGTGAAACACGATGAACATAGTACAGTTGTGTACCTACCATAAATGTAGACGTTCGAGTGTATTCACTGTTGCAGTCCAGGTTACCCTCCCTCCATCCCCCTTTTCTTTGCTGGGACTTACCTATACTTTTCTATTCTATACAACCTATGTGGTGTATTTGCTTGTAGATGAAGGTAATAATTATGTTACTGCATGCCTTTTTTATAAGCAGAATTTTTAGCCTACCTTTTCTGGGACACCTGACATCTGGGGCAAGAAAAACTGAAGAAAATGGCTTCGGCTGCATCTTTTATACCCCTGGTGCACTGACGTCAGGGAAGAGGCGACAGCAGCCGACGCCGGACCAGGACTTTGAAATTCAGGCCCACTGCGGGTAGCCTGCCAGCAGGATAACCCAAGTGTAATGACTGCAACAGTGAATACACTCGAACATCTACATTTATGATAGGTACACAACTGTACTTTCAGGCTACTGAGCTCCAGAACTGGTCTCCAGTCCCCTGTTTTCTTTGGCACTAAAAAGAATCTTGAGTAAGTTCCAGATCCTTTCTGGTCTGGGGGGACCTCTTGGAAGACCACCTTGTTTAGCAGCTTTTGTATTTGAATGGCTGCTTCATCCCTCTGAGTGGGTGTAACATCAGGGATTTTTTGAGAATCTGGAGGAAGAAGGGGAAAATGGAATTGTATATCCTCTGAATATGATCCTCTGCACCCAAGTATCTTTTATCATATCTAGCCAGGCTCTCTGGTGCAGGGAAAAACGACCCCCGATTTCTTCCAAAGGGGGACAACTGGGCCTCTGTTCAGGAATACTGGAAGGGTTTGCCAAATAAATGGTTCTCTGGACACTTGATGTTGTGGATCTTCGCTATCACGAGGGCAACGTCTACCATTTGAATTTCCCCTCTGCCTCTGAGGGAAGACCCTCCATGTGTGTCCTGGAAAGATCTTTGTGATTTCTTGAACCACATCTTTCTACCATCTCGATGATTCCTCAAAAAGGATCTTTGGGGAGGGGGTGGAAAAATGCACACCCATGGCAGAAAGGCTCTTTCCATCCTCGTTACACCTGAACAACATATCTTTCACTTTGGGGCCAAAAAGAGAGATGCTGTCAAAAGGAGCATTGACGAACATAGACTTAAAAGGCTCCATGAAGTCACACAAGCGTATCCAGATATATCTCCTAATGGCTATGCCTGAACCAATTACCCTTTGGGTTCCTTCTACCACACTGGAAATAAGCCTCATGGGCAAGTTCAATATTGATTATAGGATTGCCAGCTGTAAGGTGACAGAATCCTTCATCTCCTCAAACATGGTCCCTGGAAGGGTATTGAGAGTTCCTTAATCAGATCCCTTTGTAGTCTGGTGAAATGTGCCAAACAGTTCAGAGACCTCAAGGCAAAGGTCACTGAAGTGTAGACATGCTTCCCAAACCTGTCCATTAACTGAGACTCCTTGTTGGGGGGGATGAACAGAAGAACTTTCGTTAGCTAGTTCCTTTCTGGTGGTCAACCGCTATGACCATGGCATCAGCAGAGGGGCACTTGGACCAGAACTGCTAGTCTTCCGGAGGGGTCATAATTTTATCAGGCTTCCTAAGAATGGGCTCAGTGGTGTCAGGTTCGCACCCAAGAAGTAGATGGGCTGGTACCAAATGCTACCAGGAGCAGATTCCTCCAAAGCATTGCTTGGCATCCAGCCACCTGTTTCAGAATTTTGAGGATGTCTCCAAATGAGACATCTGCAGGAGATGACTTTTGGGACTCTTCATCCCCCTCAAAATTTGTCTCTGATGACAGATTCAGGAGAATCCAGATGCTTCCTCTTGCATGTCCTCTTCTGAATGATCTCCTCAATGGGATAATCTGGGGAAGGTATCAGAAGAGGTGGAAATACCCAACTGGGTGTCCTGGGATTTTGGCATTGGCTGTCCCTGTGGGAGGGTTAGCTGAGCCTCTTGACACAGAAATGGGAGTGATATAGATGCAGGACCCGAAGGGATAGGACCCGTCTGGGTCTTGGTAGCTGACAGGGCTCTCTCCAAAGTCCTAAAGGCTGACCTTCCCTAAAAGGGATAAGAACCTGGATCTGAGAGGAGGGCTTTCTGATCCTTGGTCTTTCTCTGCTCTGAGGAAAGTTGCCCAGAGGCAGAAGTTGGAGCCGAACTAACCCTTGCTGAAGCTGCGAGGTGTAGAGACTGTTCCAAAGCCTTCAGAGTTAACTGAAACACCTTGGATCTGACAGGGCAGAACTGGCTCCGTAAGCTCTCCAGATCTGATAGCACAGAGGAGGGCTCAGAGCAAGCTTTGGATCAGAGGCTACAATGATGGATTTGAAGAAGATGGGCCTGGACAACTCAGATCCAAGGGCTCCAAAACCACAGAAAGAGTAAGAGGAAGAGGAAGAGTTACAGGTGTTGTCATGGATATATGGGTTTCCTGACCCAAAGGGCTAGGAATCGAAGAAACAAGTGGTTGGCTTTGCCCTGAGAGGATCCGTCTCACTACCCTCTCCACATCTTTCACAGTGAGGCTTCTAGAAGAGAGACAAGACTGTTTAGGAGAATGTGGTCTATAAAGGAAGGAAGAAGGTACTCTCAAAATAGGACAAGGTCCACAGATGGGGAGTATCTTGTCCTAGGTAGTACATCCTGCAGTCTTGGATGATCTGATGAATCCTTACTTTTTGGAGACTTCAGATCCAAAGAAACAATCTGATCTAATGACAAACTTTTCATCTTTCTCTGACCTGAGGGGTCAGAACAGAGGCTAATATTCTTCTTCTTAGACAGATCTCAGGAAACTGGAGGATCTGATGAAGGTCTTTTTGAAATTTTCTTCAAGGTCTTTGAAGAAACAGTAGAGCTCAGAGAGGAGTATGGCAAAGTTTTAGAGGTTTCTCCAGCTATGGCATCGCCAAAAGAAGGTAAAAAAACCCTTTAAATCAACTTGTACTTGCTTTCCACTAATGCTCAGGGGTAGAAAGCATGACATATTGCGCAACTCTCTTGCAGGGCGGATAGGGCCAAGGTAATAAACACAAACACAGTGTGTGCAAGTCAGAGAGGGGGATCTTCTAAACACACTTCAAACACTTTTTAAAACCCACAGGGCTTTTTCTTTTTCAGCCATTGTCCACTGGAAAAGAAAAACAAACGGCTACAACTAACTACTTCAAGCACAAGATTTAAAGAATATATAGACAGAAAAATATTTTTTTTTTTGTTAAGTAGGAAGAGAAAAAAAGAGAGAAAGAGAGAGGACCACCTACAAAGCTAGTAAAGAACTATGATAAAACATAGAAGGGTGAAGGGAGAGAAAATGGGAGAAAGAGAGACTAACAATGTTATCAAGAGTACGCTAGTGCAAGAACAGGGCAAAGATTAAAGAATATTGCTTTAAATACAGAAAAAACAAGTATTTATCTAGCTCAAAACGTGGGAGAAAAATCACCATGTCTTTCAGCTAATGCTGGCAAATGAGATCTGAGGGAATGGGGGTGGTGCATTATGGGTAAGGGAGAAGCTCAAGAGTTCTTAGGTGCCAAGAGCTTTTACAGCAGATAAGTCAGATCTGACATCTCGGATCTGAACCCATCAGTCGAGGACGAAATGAAAACCAACATCAGATTTTTAATTCACACCTAGCTGAAGGTTCAAACGGGAATGAATGAAAATTAGCAAAACAATATTCAAATCTGAAGGAGGACTTAAATCTTTTAATGGGGGGGGGTCCTAAGAAGAAACATTTCTCTTAGAGACTTAAAGTTTGGAAGATACTAAAGACAAGTTATTTACTGCTATATGAAAACTGTAAACAGCAGCTAGTTGTACTTTTACAGTAGATGAGCTAGCACCTTCACTGAAAATACTAGCTAAAAATTCAAGAACTTTAGGGACCTGTGCTAAAAACGGATCTAGATTGTTTTGCTTTGCCCAAATGACAGATTTTTTTCCTTTTGTAAAGTTTCCTAGTGGAAGCTTTGTGGGATGATAAAAGGATGTGATGGACAAGGGAGGAGATCCTGGACTGCCCAGCAATCAATGGAATTGGAGGAATCACGCAGTCAATTTTTGGCCTAGAATATCTGGATAAATCATATCTGTTGGGTGAGGCAATATGTCTTGAGTTGGACCAAGAATTCATGGTAGAAAAAGAGGAGATGAGGCCAAAGGAAGGGAAAACAAATGCGATGCGGCCAATAGGGGGCAATGAGGATAACTGTGCTTTTCAACTGAGACACTTTTGGAAGAAATTTGGGAAGCAGAGGTAATGGGGGAGTGTAATGGAGACCGGGGGGGCCAAACGTGAAGAAAAATATCCATCGGTGACTACCCTGGATGGGGGTATCAGGGCAAAGAACCTGCTGCCCTTGTTGTTGTGGGGAGATGCAAAGAGGTCACAGCATGGCTGTCCCCATCGATGGAAATTCCTTTCTGCAACCTTCGTATTGAGGGACCACCCATATGGCATTAGAATAGACCTGCTTAACTTGTCTGCAATGATGCTGGATTTCCCCGGAATGCCCACTATCAGAAAATGATTGTATGAGGGGGTAAAGATTTGGTCCCCCCTTTTCTATGTAGCAAACCAATGACATATTGTATGTCTGGATTGCAATAGTCCTGGTGGGGATTGTGTCTTGAAAGGCCTGCAATGCTAGGACAGCTCTCATTTCCAAAACACTGATATGCATATGTTGGCCTTTTCAGGGGACGAAGTGCCTTGGAATGTCTTTCTCAACTGCCCCCACCCCGATCTGGGAAGCATCCATGGACGGTATGGCCTTGGGCTGGGGAGAACAAAAGGATGACCTCCTTTTACATGACCAGAGTGTATCCACTACAGAAGATAATTTTTGCAAGCCTGCATTATTCTGACCTGAATGGATAAAAATTGGGGGAGAATGGACCATTGCAGGATCCTCATGATACCTTGCTAATGGTACCAGAATAACTGCCTCTGATATGGACCCCAACACTTGAAGCATCAGTCGAGCTGAAAGAAAATAACTTTGAATGATCTTTTCTAACCTGGAATGGAATAGTCTGGACTCTTGAAACAGGGAGCGAGACTTTTGTAGATACTTGTATTGCGAAAGGTGCTGGTGAACGCCAACATCTGTTGGTTTGAGTTAAGATTTGTTGTGACTGATTCCAATCCCCAGGTGAGAGCATTACTGGAGTATGTAGTCTCATGTGTAAATCAGATGATGCCTGGTTGGAGCAGTTACAAGCCTATCGTACAAATATGGAAACACCCGGAATCCCTGCAGTTGCAAGTGAGCTACTGTTACTACTGCCATACACTTGGTAAACGCCTTGAGGGCTGTGGTGAGATCAAACGGCAGAGCTCTGAATTGATAATGACTGGCTCCCAGCCAGAAGCATAGATATCTCCTGGATCATCTGTTCATTTTGATATGATGGTACAAATCCTGAAGGTTTATCGAGCACATCCAGCCATCCTTGTGCAGAAAAGGCAGAATGAATTGAACTGTGAACATCCTGAACTGTGTGTTCTGAACTGACTGGTTTAGTTTGTTAGGATCCAAAATTGGTCTCAGGTCCCCTGTTTGCTTTGGTACTAAAACAAATCTTGAGTAAGTTCTGGACTCTTTCTGGTCTGGGGGGACTTCTTGGATGACACTCTGCTATCAGCTTGCTTATCTCTAGTGTTGCTGCTTCCCTCTAACTGGATGGAGCATCAGGGATTTTCTTTACTACTAATGGAGGTGGAAGGGGAAAAGGGTATTATATAACCTCTGGATATAATTCTTTGCACCCAGGAATCTATTGCAATCTTCAGCCAGGCTCTGGTGCAGGGATAATGACCCAGACTGCCTCCAGAAATGGGCAGTTGACCTCCTTTCAGGAGCACTGATAAGATCGGTCAGAGAAGACATCTCTACATCCCTGATTATGTGGACCACCTCTGCCATGGGGATGGTGATTTTCATTCGAATCTCCCCCCCTGTCCCTGGGGGGAACTGTCTTTATGTGGATCCTGGAAGGGACCCTGGGATTTTTTTAACCACATTTTCCATCTGCCTTGTTGGTTCCAAGAAAAGTTCCATTCAGGGGTGAAAAAACATACACCAACAGCAGACAGGGTTTTACCTTCCTGCTCACATCTAGAAAATATGTCTTTTATTTTGAGGCCAAATAAGGAACTTCTGTCAAAAGAAGCACTGATGAAGATTTGAAGGGTTCTGCAAAGTAACAACCGCATCCAGGCATGCCTCCTAATAGAAATGCCTGAATCTGCAGCCTGTGAGGTACCTTCAGCAACATGGGAGATAAGCCTCATGGACTTATTTAAAATGGACTGAAGTGCAGCCAACTGTGTGGAAACAGTACTCTGCCTTGGAGGATAAGATCCCAGAGAGGGATTTGGCAAGTTCCTTAATCAAATCCCTCTGTAGTTTCATGAAGCGTGACAGATAATTCAGCAACTGAAGGGCAATAGTCACTGAAGCATAGACATGCTTCCCAAATTTGTCCTACCCTCTCTGTTGGGGGGGGGGGGCATTTGTTCCACTAGTTTCTTTTTTGTGGCTATAGCTATGACCATGGCACCAACTGGTACTCCTTTGCTCCAATGAGCTTTGTCCTTAGGTGGTACCTGGATTCTATCTGGTCTCTTGGGGATAAGCTCGATGGTATCAGGCTCCTTCCATGCCTGATGAGAGACCAAATCAATGAGCTCGTGGGTGGAGTCACCCAGAAGATAGATGGACCAGCTCCAAAAGCCTCCAGACTCCTATTGGGAAGGGTTGTCAGGAGACCAATCACCCCTTTGCTTTAGGAATTCTAGAGCATCTCCAAATGAAACGTCAGCAGCTGGTGATCATGGGGACCCTTCCCCCTCATCAAAGTCTGTATCTGCTGTAAAGGACTCCTGTGGAGAGTCCAAATATCTCCTTTTACACTTAGTCTTCCTAGGAACTTCTTTATTGGGATGCTCTGGAGAAGTGTCAGAAGAGATAAGTATACCCTGCTGGGTGTTTTGGAGAATAGTTTGTGCTAGTTGTCCCAGTGGCACAGTTGGTTGTGGCGCTAGACACACAGTAGAATGGAGTTGGGTAGTCTGTGTCGAAGAGGGGAGATAAGTCTGAATTCTTGGAACTGAGAAAGCAGTATTCATTACCTTGAAAGCAGAATGCTTCAGAAGGAAACAGATGGATCCAGTAAGACATGGTTATGGACCAGCTCCCATTGTCCTGAAGGCAAGCTACCCAAGGAGCAAGTCAGAGCCAAGCTATCTAGCGCCAAAGCTCCAAGGAGCAAAGATGGCTCTAACAGCTTCAGAGTCAACTCCAACACCAGCACTATGGCTCCAAGAGTCGGCAGCTGTGAAGTGCTTGGCACTGGTTCACTCAGAGAGACCAGAGAGTCAAAGATATCAATATCCTCAGATCCGATGTGGATGACTACAGAATCTTCAGATCCGATGGCTCCAAAATCAGTGGTCGGATTGGAGAAGGAGCCAATAAAGGGGAAGTAGTACTTAAGGGTCCCCTGGTCCGATTGGGTCGGAGCAGGAGGAACCCCCATTTTAATCTGTGTCAAGAGGAATTTCCTCCTCATTCTGTCCACATCAGCTTCAGTTAGACTTTTGCAATAACATATAGAAGGACACCCCTCCACACACAAAGGTGGAGTTGTCCACTGACCCAGGTAATTATAGGCCCAGCCTAACTAGCCTGATCTGCAAGGCCATGGAATGCATCATGGACCTTATAAATAAGGACAGTGGCAACCTCCAAACACTTGACCCCACACAGTTTGGTTTTGTCAAAGAATATCATGCCTGTTAAACTTGGTCGACTTCTTCGAAAGAGTCACCAAAGCCATGGACGAGGGGAAGACCGAGCAAACTGCCTACCTTGACCTAGCCAAAGTCTTTGACACTATTCCCCACTCAGGCATAATAGATAAAGTCTCCCAGCTAGGCATCAACCCGTATGTTACCAGATGGGTAGCTAACTGGCTCACTGATAGAACCCACTCAAAGTAGGGGAAGCCACATGTAGTGGTAGACCCGTAACGAGTGGTGTACCCAAAGGATCGGTTTTTGGGGCCTCTACTATTTGAGATATACTTTTCAGAGGTGCAAGCCAAAACCAGTGGTCTGCGGCTGATGAAGTTTGCAGATGGCTGCAAGCTGGGGGCAGTCTTAAATTCCCCTAGTGATGTGAACATCCTACAGGAGGGCCAAACCAATGACTGGTGCCAGAAGCATGGCCTCAAACTGAATGCCAAGAAATACATCATTATCCCCTTTGGGGAAAATGGCATCCATACTAATTATCATATCCCCACTAATTATCACATTAATAACAATGTACTAAGCATGCAATCAGTTGTGAGGGACTTGGGCACCCAGGTTGACAGGAACCTCACTTTTGACCACCACGTTGCCTCAGTTGTACAGAAGGCTTTCTACATGGCCCACCTCATAAATAAGGGTATTTCATCCAGGAACAAGGAGGTCACAATATCCCCTGCACTTATCAGACCCATTATCAAGTACAATGCTCCCTTTGACACGTACCTTGCTATGCACATGCAGCAGTTGGAGAGACCACAGAGGTTCCTGACCAGGAAAACCCTGGGTCTCAAACACCTATCCTGTACAAATTGGCTAAAAGCCATGTCCCTCTACTCAGTCTTACACAGACTGCTCAGAGGTGACCTGTGTCTGGCATACAAGGGCATCTCAGAGCCAGCCTTGATGGAGTTGCTGCATATCCGTAACACAAACTCCATTCATTCAACCCGCATGCAAGGTCTTAACCTGGACTGTGACATTAAAAGAACTTGGTGGGATAGATTTGTGTCCCAAAGATTCCCCATTTGTGGAATAGACTCCCTCCCTATGTCAAGCAGAGTACCTCTCTAGCGCTCTTTAAGAGGAACCTGGATGACTGGATGGGAAACAGAAAATACACCCCTGGGATCCCACCTGTGTCCTTGCTGGACAGGGGAAACAGATGCTGACTTTGAGGGAACATGGGCGAAATTCTTGGCTAGGATTATAAGGGCTTCAGGGCCAATATCCTAGTATCATCCTATGAAGATGCTGAAAAAGATGGTCTGGAACGGTGCTGCATTGGAGACCGCTCCAAAAAAGGGGAAGGTAGCCAAAAGGAGACCGGAACCAGGACCAACTGTGGCGATCAGATCCCAGGTGATTTTTCTGATCTAGACATTGGATCTGAAGGGGTCAGATCCAAAGCTTTAGAAATTTTGCAAGGAGGGTCAGAACCAAGAACTGAAGAAGTGGTTGGATCTGGGGAACACTTTCTTGAATCCTTTTTGTCAGATTTCTTGGGGTTGGAGCCCCAGATTATGTTGATGCAGATTTGGAGGGGAACAAACCTCTTTGGATTAATTTATTTTTTCTATCAATGAAGGCTATAGGGTTAAAAGCAATGTCAGAGTTGATACACGTTGGGCCTAAGCAATATATGCAGTTGGGATGTGCGTCAGATAACAGATTTTTATGGCCACGGGCAGTACATTTTTAAAACCCAAAGGTTTCCGAGACATTTTTCTAACAATGAGAATATTAGAAAGAAGGAAATCAAAAAAAAATGTTTTTGTTAGGTAAAAGAAAAGGAAAAAGGAGAAAAAATTCCAACAATGGTAATTACATATGTACTTAAAAGTATGCTAAGGAGAGAATGCCAGCGATGGTAATCAAGAATTACACAAAATAATAAATTTAAGTTATATACTTCCATAACTATGCATCTGTGTTGTTCATTTTCATTCTACTTGAATGAATGGGCTCGGATCCGACTTGGCCACTTTTCTACAGTTTAAGATCTGATTCTTGAGCGTCTCCATTTATCCATAATGCCCGTGATCACTGCTTCACCTCAGAAAGAATCTACTGCCTCTAAGCTATGTTTGAAAAATATAACATATCCATAATATTGATAGAACAATCTGTAGAACAGAATAGGCTCTCAAACAGGAACTATGGTCCCTGACAAACTCTATTCGGTCATTCCCAAAGACAACGAAAAGGGAAGGTGGAAGGGAAGTTGAGGAAGACAGAAAATGGAAAACACAGATGCACATTTATGGTAAGTATATAACTTAAATACCTGATGTCATTTTTAGTCGTTCCTCAACGAATGGGACAGAGTCCCCAGCTACAGTAATCTTGGGTGGCCCTCCTGGAGGGATGTTCCTGGCTACCGCAGAGTCAAATACAGCTCTATTCCTTGAAATAATGTCCAATATATAATGGGCCACAAATGTATGGGCTTTAGACCAAGTGGCAGCCACACAAATATACTCAATGGAAGCGCTATTTCAAAAAGGAGATGTAGCCACTGACCTAGTTGAATGAGCTTTTGGTTGTCTTGGCAAGGTTAATCCTCTTAAGGAGCACACATGATAAATTAGAAATACAATTAGTTTTCCATTTGGCTATTGCACTTTGAGACAAGCCTCCTCAATTTGTTTTTGGCAAAGGAAATGAATAAATGATCTGTCTTCCAAATTTCATTCATTCTATGAAGATAGAAACAAACTTGCCTATGTACATCTAAAGAATGAAGCATTTATTCTCATCAAATTTAGGGAAAAAACTGGCAAATTGATGACTTGACTTATGTTTGCTTCTGATGCAACTTTGGGTAAGAAGGATGGATTTGTATACAAAGTAACTCTGTCTGTAAGAAAGAGCAAGTAAGGTGGTTTTGAAGAGAAAACTTGGAGTTCAGAGACTTGCCTTGCTGAAGTTATGGCAACAAAAAAAAAAAAAAACGTTTTCCAAGAAAGAAACTCTAGGCCAACTTTTGTGAAGCCTTCAAAAGGTAACTGTATCAGACTCTGTAAAACTAAAGTAAGATCCCAACGTGGTATAGGTTTCTTAATAGGTGGCCCAAGTATATATCCAAAAAAAAAATACCCTTAAGAAATTACTTACACGGCTTAGATGATGCTAAATGGCAGCCAGCTGAACTATAATAGCAGAAAAACTGTCCCTACCTTGAAAGAGAGAGCAGGGATTGGAGAAGAGAAAGGATGCAAATCTCTCTGCTGAGCCCATAAGGAAAATCTCTTCCATTTACTTTTATAAATCTTTATTGTAGAGGGTTTCTGACATGAAAACAAAATTCTTCTAACAGGAGAGGAAAGCCTGGAATGTCTAGCCATCATTGGAACTGGAGAAACCATGTGGTCAGTTTGAGGCCTGGGATGAGTCATGATGGGTATGAAAGGAGATCAGGACTGGGGTCCAGTATCCATGGAGGACAATCCATGGAGGACATATTAAAGGAGACAATAGGAAGGGAAAACAAATTTGTCAAGGCCAAAAGGGGGCAATGAGGATTACTTTTGTTCTTCAACCTGAAAGCTTTCTGAAGAAATCTGGGAATTAGGGGTAGGGGAGGATAAGCATAAATAAGACTGGCGGGCCACATGTGGGCTAGAGCATCTCTTGATGACTGTCCATGAGGGGAAATTAGGGCAAAGAACCAGCTGCCCTTCTTGTTGAGGGGAGAAGCAAATAGGTTGGAGCATGGTTGACACCGCTGGTGAAAGATAATGTTTGCCACTGACTGACTGAAAGACCAATTATGAGGTATCAAAATAGTTCTGCTGAGCCTGTTTGCTAGTACATGTGATTTCCCAGGAGTACTCATCACTATAAAAAAGTGGTTGGATGAGATTCCCCACTGCTTCTTGGCGAAGAGGTTAAGATCTGGATCCCCCATTTGTTGATGTACCAAACCACTGACATATTGTCAGTTTGAATAGCAATGAATTCCCCAGAAGGAGAGAGTTTTGGAAGGCCTGCAACACTAATAGGACTTTTTTTCATCTCAGAATATTTATATGCAATTCGGTCTCTACTGGGGTCCACATGCCTTGAACAGGCCGTCCGAAGTAATGCCCCCCCCCCAACACTCAAACTGGGAGACATCCATAATCACCACTGTGATGGGTGGAAGATGGATAAAGGAGTGACCTTAGCAAATCTCATTGGATTGGATCCACCATACTAACGAGTCCTTGCATATTCTGAACAGTTTTATTGGAAATTTTAAGGGTTGCTGTAGAATGGACCATTGCACTTGTAAATCCAGTGAAGGATTCTCATGTTAAAACGAACTGCTGGTATTAATGTGATTGCAGTAACCATTGATCACAGAGCTCTTAAAATCAGTTTAGGTGGAGGAAAATGATGTGACAGAACCTGACTGACATGTAACCTTAGAGTATGAATTCTGCTCTGTGGTAAGAATGCTTGAAGAGTCACTGTGTCCAGGCGAGCCCCAATAAAATCCAAGACCTGTACTGGTTGAAGTCTGGATTTTGCAAGATTTACGGTGATACCTAGAGTGCCTCAACTGAAGAAGATAGTCTCTGGCTGTTATCAATAGATGCCCGCTTGATGCAGTGAGAAGCCAGTCATTTAAATAAGGAAACACCTTGAATCCATGTAGTCTTAGATGAGCTGTAACCATTGCCGTGCATTTGGAGAACACCCTGGGGGCTGTGGTAAAAGCAAAGGGCAGGGCTCAGAACTGATAATGGCCGGCTCCCAGCCGGAAGCAAAGGAATCTACAGGATCATCTATTCATTTTTATGTGACAGTACGCATCCTTCAGATCTGTAATGCACATCCAGTTGCCTTTCTGGAGCAACGGCAGAATGGACTGAAACATGGCCATCCGGAATTTGGAGTTCTTTATGAATTTGTTTAGATAACAAAGATCCAGGATGGCTCTCAGGTCCCCTGTTTTCTTTAGCACCGAAAAGAACCTTGAGTAAAAAACAGATCTTCTTTGGTCTGCTGGGACCTCTTGGATGACTTTTGTGTAGTAGCTTTTGAATTTCCAGAGCTGCGTGCTCCCGCTAGTTAGATGAGACACATAGGGGATACTTTCTTATCCTTGGTGGAGTTTGTAAAAAAAAAAAAAAAAAAAAAAAAAAAGAATAAAATAACCTCGGAATGTAATTACAATTGCACCCATGTGTCTTTTGTGATGGCTGTCCAGGCTTCCGGCTGCAGAGACAATCGTCCCCCGACCGTGTCCAGAGAACAACAATTGGGTAACCTTTCAAGAACACTGGAAGAGTGTCCGAGAAAGAATCTCAAGACCCTTGATTTTGCAGACCCCCCTCTGCCAAGTAAGCAGCATCTTTCATTATTATGATTATTTCCCCCTCTGCTTCTGGGTGAAAAATTTCCATGTGAAACTTAAAAAGGCCCTTGAGATTTCCAAAACCACATTTTCTTACCATAGTGTTGATTTCCTGAGAAAGTCCTCTGCAGGGTAGAAAAGCAGATTCCTTCAGCAGATAGGGTCTTTCCATCTTGTTCACTATGGGAAAGTCTCTCCAAGAGTGGGGTCAAAAAGGGACAATCCATCAAAAGAAGCATTGATGAATGATTTTAAAAGGTTCCACAAAATTGCATAAGTGCATTCAGGCATGCCTCCTAATGGATATGTCTGTACCTGTGGCCCGTGAGGAACCTTCATCCACATAAGAGATTAACCTCATGGATGCATTTGACATAGACTGTAGGGTGGCCAGTCACGAAGATTAAGCTTTTACTTCCTCAGACATGGACTCAGGGGTAGAATCAGAGTTCCTTTATTAACTCTTTGCATCCAAGTATTGTCACATAGTGCCTCTGTGCTTAAATCTGATCGCTCTCGGAGTGCTAGGAATTGTATACTGTTACACCCAAGTGCCTTCCACAAGCGCAAATAACTTTATACTCATATTTTAGCTTCACTTTTAAATAAGTTGAAAAGATACATAGACCTTGTCAGTTACCTTCTCAACTTATTTTTCAGTGTGGAATTGCCAGATGGTCATATTTTAATTTTTTGAGAAAACTGCCTTGCTGTGCACCCTGTATCTTCTTGCAATCACAGCAAGCCAATTCTGTATCCAGGACTGTATCTAACTAATTCACCTGTCGGAAGCTTAAAAGAAGAGTGTCAAAGATGCAGCTTCCAGGAAACTTATTTTTTTCCCTGCCAATGCATACTTTAAGTAATGTGTTGCAGACATGTGTTGCTGAAACTGCAGGTCTCTCCTTATTTTCTAAGCAATTTTATTTATTTATTTATTTTTTACTTAGGGAGCATCCAGCACTCTGTCTGGCCAGGAAATACCACCCACATTGTGATGTCATGATGCACACCCCTTCCCCCACCCTCAGTTCCATATAACTCTAGCTCACCTCTCCTAGGAAGGTTTTCATTACTTAGGGGAAAAAAGCACAACTCAATTGGTTCCAGTCACATCAAACTCTCATGTTTATTTGCCATTCTAAATAAATTTGGTAGCAGCAAGTTAAAAGCTCTCGTGTACCATTACTATAACTGTCCTGAAATCAAAAGTAAGGGAAGGGCAATTAGTGCAAAGTGCCACTGTGCCAGATAAGTCATGTCAGTAATTTACACTGGTTATCTGCATCGATCGCTTCAGCGCTTCTTGACAGCTTCATTCAGTAACCTAACTTCTTTGTTCAAGACTAATGAGGGCTAATATAATGATTTTGCTTCTTCTATAAACATGCATTTGCTAAAGGAAACTTAACCAATTGCGTTGTTGCCTGTAACCTTCAAATGGTTTATCTGGACATCGGAAAAAGTTGCAAGGGGCAAGGCAAAATTAAGGGCATTCTTTGGACTCAGGACAATTTCTGATGCTGGTACAGCAGCATTACCAGCTTAATAACTCAAAGTCGATACTGTATTTGTGGTGCCAGGTGTTTCTTCGGCTTGCCACAGTAAAAGAACACTTGTGACAAATGTAACTATTTCTCTGTTTTTTAACTGTAAGGTAATTTTGGGGGATGGTGGGGAGTAACTCTCATTTAAAAGTTTATCCTTTGCCCAACGTTTGGAAAATATCACTCTGTTACCTACTGCTATTTTGCTGCTGAAATTGCTCACGTCATCTGGGTTGCAGTTCAACTGTAAACTGAGGTAGGGAAATAAAACGTTTTCTCCAGAAACTGTATCAAGTGCTTTGCCACAGTTAGAATGGCACCAGCAACCTATTTACATTGCATTACGGCTTCGTAACAGAAAGCCGATACTGCATTAGTGGTTAGGGCAGAAACATTTAAGTGCTAGATGTTTAACTGCATCCCAGGTAAAAAAGAAAAAAAATGTTTGGCTTGTCACAGCAGCAGCAGATTGCTACAAATTTAACAAGTGTTTTTTTTTTTTTTTTTAAAGCAAGCCTTTTCTGGGGGTTGGTGCTAAGGTAATATTATACAAAATGCTTGTACTCCTGCTGGTACATGATGAACTAAGCTACCGGGGCACAGTGCAACGATATTGTCATGCTCTTCAGAGCCACCTTGGCAGTATACACTTTCTCATCAATGGAATAACAGTCCTTTGCAGATCTCTCCATGATCTGTGCTTTGAGTTACTCTAACACTCACAGCCCAGTTAACTGTTGCTGGCAAGAGCCCTAGCATTGTTCACCGCAACAGGCCAAAGATGATGGACTGGTTCTAACATATTGCAACAATGCAGATTTTGATTATGTCGTACTGGATGATCTGCCCCCTTTTTTTTTTTTTTTTCTCCTGTGATTGAGTCTGTAACCAGGGAACTTCAATATAGCTACCAAAAGCTATTTTGCACATATGCTGCTGAAACAACTCCCTTCATTTGGGGTTCAACTTTAAAATACTTAAAAAAAACATTTACACCAGAAACTGCAGCAAGTGTTTTGTTCTAGTTACTATGGCAATGGTGGGCCATTTACTTTACATTGTTGGATTCATAATGTGAAGCCAATACTGTATTAGTGGTTAGTGTATAACCACTGAAGTGCTAGGTATTTAACTGTATCCAAGGAAAAAAAAGAAAAAAAAATCTTCAGCTTGACACAGCTACAAGTGTAACAAGCATTTAGTTTTTTTCTTTATGTAATTTTTTGAGCGGTTGGCTACATAATGAGCTGAGCTACTGGCACACAAAGCAGCAATATTTTCATTATCATCAGAGGTATCGTGGCAGGATGCACCTTCTCAAGAACTGAGAAAGTCCTTTGCAAAGTTCATCTCTTCACAGTTACTATGGCAACAACAGGTTATTTTCATTGTATAAAAATACTGCTCACATTAACAATAAAGTAATGGGAACTCCAAGCTGTCAATAAGTGGAGGATTAAACATTATTAAATGGTTCCAAAAATATCAGAACTGATTCACATTTATTAGAGTGCTGCACAAAGTCAATGTCATTCTCATGGTCATTGAAAGGTCTGTTTTCTTTATTGCAGGTAATAATTAGAACTCTGTGCATGGTCAGACATAACAAATTGTTTACATTCACTTGAGAATGTGTTGTAAATGCCCTTTTGCAGTTGAGCTTCCATCTTTTTATGTGAGATGTACACAT
This sequence comes from Protopterus annectens, assembly GCF_019279795.1. Lineage (NCBI taxonomy): Eukaryota > Metazoa > Chordata > Ceratodontiformes > Protopteridae > Protopterus > Protopterus annectens. The sequence goes on from NC_056731.1 coordinate 7,949,815, forward strand.
CCTAGACCATTCAGATGTATTTGCTTATTTTGAAGTTCATATAATAATCTTCTAATTTTTATATCACGTTGATGGATTTGTTGGCTTATGCTGGTTTGTTTTAAGGGATGCTAGTATACAGGTTCATACATTCATAGGTAGGTACTAAGCCTAGCCAAAAAGGTACCCTGGCTTTCGTTACCCAAGTAAATTATTTTCCTGTGCCCCTATCAAGCAGAATCACAGAAGTGATCCCCGGGGTGAATTTCCTATTACCCATCCAATCATCAAGATTTTTCTTGAAGAGTGCTAATGAGGAGCTCTGTTTGACATAGATAGGTATTCTGTTCCTGAGCATGGGAAGTCTCTGGGACAGGAATCTATCCCTCCAGCATGTTATGTTTATTGTGGTGACAAGGTTTAGGTCCCTAGAGCGTGTAGCTTGGAGGGATTGTGATTTCTTTAAGTGGTTCATAGGTAGGTACTAGGCTATCTGCCAAAGGGCATTTATAAGCCTAGCCAGAGTGTGTCAGCTTTCACCTCCCCATTGATTAATTAACTGATCCTCTGTCAAGCAGAGCCAATGAAGTGATCCCAGGGGTGTATTTTCTGTTACCCATCCACTCGTCAAGGTTTCTCTTGAAGAGTGTTAGTGAGGGGCTCTGCCTGATGTAATTTGGAATTTTGTTCCAAAGCATGGGGAGTCTGTGTGACAGGAATCAATCCCTCCAGCATGTTCTATTTATTGCTGTGGCGAGGTTTAGCTCACAAGAGTGCGTGGCTTGCAGTGACTTGGATTTCTTTAGGTGGAGCATGTCCATCAATTCTGAGTTGGACATGGCTTTGTAAGTCAGGCAGAGATCACCTCTGAGTAAGCGATATGCCACTGAACACAGCCGGAGTTTTTTCAGTCGGGCTGCATAGGACATATGTTTGAGGCCAGTAATCCTCCTGGTGAGGTACTTTTGTGGTCTTTCCAGCTGTTGGAAGTGTCTTGTGAGGTACATCCCAAATGGGGCATTTTACTCTATGATGGGTCTGAGTGACGAGTAGAGGGGCACTATAAAATCTATTTCTAGATGCGAACCCGTTAGTAATTAGATGGGCCACATAAAAGGATTTCCTAACTACTTTGGCAATACGATTGTCAAAGGAAAGATTACTATCTAGAAATACCACACACAGGCAGGAAATAGGATCCAAAATATTTATTCTTTAGCGCCTCGACTTAACCAGTCTTCAAGAAGTATAGAATAAAGTAGCAAAACATTACCCTTAAATACCCATGCCTAATAAAACAATTAAAAACAGCAATAAACTAAATAAATCAGATATTTCCAATTAATTTCACAATTAAGGTCATGTAGAACCATAGTATTATACTTCAAAATGAATAAAGATTCCTTAAATAATAATTTATTCTTTAAGATTTCATCATCTCCTAATTTGACAAAAACTTTATCTAAAATAGTAGCCTGTAACAACTTATAATCACTATTATGATACTGCATAAAATGCACTGCAATGGAACTTTCCACTTTACATTTCTTTATGTCCCAGACATGTTCCTGTAATCGATGTTTAAACATTCTTTTAGTCTCCCCAATGTATATTAAATTACATGGACAACGTAAAGCATAAATAATACCTGTAGTAGTACAAGAAAAAATTCCTAATGCTGTAAAATTCTTATTACCCAGTTTATAAAATGTTTGTACAAGCAGATTACAAATGTTACATTTCCCACAAGGAAAAGTACCCTTAAGTAATGGGTTATTTACTAAGCCTTCGGTAGGGGCAATAAAATATGATTTAATGAGTTTATCCGCTTTACTGACACCTTTCTTAAGAGAAAACAGGACACCCATTCAATAACTTATTTAGCTTCCCATCCCTTAATAAAAATTTCCAATAGTATCTAACTTGTTCTTGTATCTGTTCACTCAAAATATTGTAATATTAGATGTATTAAGTACACAGTAAGCATTAAAACCAGCATCACTCCCAGTTTCAATAAAAGACAAGCTATCAGAATTACAAGAAAAATATTCATCATCAAACTGTCATTAATATCATTCACATTCTGGTCAAAATGGCATTTTAATTGCAATTTTCGTGATAGTCTGAAAAGTTCTTGTTCTAGGACATGCCAAGATGGTAGAACAGTGGGCACAAATTTTAAACCCATATTTAATACCCCTACCTGTTCATTAGTCAAACAGCATCCAGATAAATTCACAACCAATGATGGCTCAGGTACAGCAACAGCATTACTGCCATTTACTACATTTATAGTTCTGCTTAAATTGTCCTTCACCTGCCGGCAAAGGCACTGCATATCCTCTTTTTCAATTGCAATTCCTTTCTTCTTCTCCCTGTCATTGTCGAAACCGTTGCTGGAATGCCTCTGGCTGCTGAGCTGGTGGTAAAGGAGGAAAAGATCTGGAATCATTCTCCAAGTCCGTAGTAAATGATGAACATTCAGAAGAGGCAAATGATACTGTAGTATTTTTGAAACCTCCCTTCTGACATGTGAAGGATCCTGTCTTTAACGCTTTACGATTGGTGTTCCAAAGAAAGGCCCGCCCGCCATTATAATCCTGGACGTCTCTGTTAATTTTGTTAGTTTTTTGTTCAACAATATCTGACTCTAGCTCCTTTAATTTATCATTTATAGTCACCAACAAATTATCAGTTTGCACAGCCCCCTTTTGAGTAAGCTCTAAATGAGCCTGTTTGATTTCTTCTTTAAGTTTCGTTTGTTTAATACAATCTCGTTCAATCAAAATCATCACCCACTCCATCACACATTTATGCGCAGCACTAAGCCAACAATCTCTGAAAACCTTCTCCATGCTATCACTAACATCAAATGGTGTAGAGGGTGATTTGAAAGCACGAAGTCCACTGGGGGAAATATCCAAGTCTATGTAGCGTTGCAGACCCAGAATATCGAAATAACATTTAGTCTCTTTGTGCAATAAATGCTGAAGTTTATCTAATATGGTTTGTGCATCAACAGGAGGAAAGCCAGCCTTAGTACCGCCCACAGATTAAAACAGATTATTCATTCTACAGGCTCTATCTTGAATTAAACGATTCATAAAGCCCGGCATACTTTCTCCCCCAAAACCAGACTTAGAAGCATTATTACACGAAGTACTAGAACCAGCAGGGTTCAACACAGTTCCACAAGAAGTCTGACCATTACCTACTGAGGGCTGTGCAAGAAAGCTGTCCATAGTACGTTGAGAATTAGACTGTAAACCTGAACCACCAGGTAAAGAATTGTCTTCTCTGAAAATCCAGGGAATGTTGAAGGAAGGATCAGTCACCATATATGCAAAACCACCAGATAGCAAAACACAAAGTAGAAATACCACACACAGGCAGGAAATAGGATCCAAAATATTTATTCATTAGCGCCTCGACTTAACCAGTCTTCAAGACGTATAGAATAAAGTAGCAAAACATTTCCCTTAAATACCAATACCTAATAAAACAATTAAAAACAGCAATAAACTAATTAAATCAGATATTTCCAATTAATTTCACAATTAAGGCCATGTGGAACCATAGTATTATACTTCCAAATTAATAAAGATTCTTTAAATAGTAATTTATTAATTAGATGGGCCACATAGAAGGATTTCCTAACTACTTTGGCAATATGACTGTCAAAGGAGAGATTACTATCTACCTGGGTTCCCAGATCTTATTACCTCTTCTGTATTAAGGGGGCTGCCACCTATGTGGTAATTCGTGGGTGTTTTGTTTTTCCCAAATGGAATGACTATGCATTTTTTGGCATTTAGCTTGAGGTCATGACTTTGACACCAGGTGTCCGTCTCAGTAAGGCCCTTTTGGAGGATGTGTGTGTCAGCCAAAGAGCCAATTACGGCTCCCAGTTTGCAGTCATCGGTGAACTTGGTTAGCCATAGTCCTCCTGTGTTTGCCTGTACTTCTGAGATGTATATGCCGAACAGTGGGTGTCCCAGGACCAAGCCTTGCGGGACGTCACTTGTGACTGGTTTGAGTTGGACCTGGAGCCTGCTATTCTTATCGTGCGAGTTCGGTCAGTAAGCCAGTTGGCAACCCATCTCGTGATGTAGGGGTTTATGTTCAGGCTGGTGAGTTTTTCTGTAATACCTGAGTGGGGAATGGTGTCGAAAGCCTTGGCGAGGTCAAGGTAGGCTGTGTGAACCACCATTCCCTCGTCTATGGCCTTGGTGACTGTCTCGACAAAGTCAACCAGGTTTAGTAGGCATGATCTGCCCTTAAAGCCGAACTGGGTGGGGTCAAGAGTTTGGAAGTTCCCAATGTCTTTGTTAATGAGTTCCATGATGATGCGCTCCATAGCCTTGCAGACCAGGCTAGTCAGGCTTATGGGGCGATAGTTACCAGGGTCAGTTGTGGCCCCTCCTTTGTGGAGAGGAATAACCTTTGCTTTGCACCAATCTATGGGCACGTAGCCTGTGGAGAGGCTGAGGTTGAACAGTGTGTTTAGGTGGGGGGTTAGTTCGTGCTGTAGTCCGTGCAAGACGCAGCCTGGGACACCATCTGGTCCCAATGACGCTGTGTTTTTGGCTTTTGAAAGGGCTGTTTTCACCTGTCCGTCTGTGATTTTTGGGACACTACACTTTTCCGGTATTGCTGTGGGCCCTTTTGGAGGTGAGAGGGGGGTGAAGTTTGCACTGAATCTATCTGCCAGGTTGTTGGCAATATCAGTAGTTTCAGTATATTTTGTGCTATTTTGCACTAGTTCAGTGCATATATGTGAGTTGCCACTTAGATTCTTAACATACCTAAAGAAGGCTTTGTGGTTATCTTTTGAATCCTTGGCTATTTTTCTTTCGAAGTTAGCCTTGGATGATTTCATGAGGGACCTTCGTTTCTTACTGATACTGATCAAGGATGTCTTTCCTTCTTGGGATTTGCTTTTTTTCTGAACTAGTTTCCTCCTTCTAGTGTATAGCCTGTTTATTGCAGGGGTCCACCAAACTGGTTTCCTTCTATTACAGGAGTGAATCTTGGTTATGCTAGGGATGGCACGATCCATGCATCCTTGTAGGTGCTCATACAGTGCATTTGTAAAGGTTTCTGCATCTTGGGCAGCGTTATCCTTAAGCGTGGGGGCTGTGAAACTTACCACCTCTGTCTTAAGTAAGGTGAAGTTTGCTTTAGAAAAGTTTTTTTACTGTGGTTTCCTTAGTTGGGGGTGGGGGTGTATCCATATTCATCAAGGATACCTACACCTCCAGGTTAGTGGCACAGCATGATACCTCTGAGATCATCCATGTGCAACTAACATCGGGCAAATCTGCAATGCAAATTGTGACCTGCTACAGATCATCCTCCATGATCTGTAGCAGGCCACAAGGGATAAGAGACTAAGAGTAATGCTACTCAACGCCAGAAGTCTAAACCTCAAGATGCACGCACTCGAAACTCTCCTTAGCATGGAGAACAGCGATATCTGTGCAGTAACAGAAACCTGGTTCAAGGCTCCCGAGAGCACCCCAGCACTACCGGGTTATACCTCATACCATGCTTTTCGGCCCGAACTACAAAAGAAGGGGGAGTATCAATATTCGTCAAAGATACCCACACCTCCAGGTTGGTGGCACAGCATGAAGCATCAGAGACTATCCATGTGCAACTAACAGTGGGTAAAACTGCCTTCTAGTTTATAGCCTGCTACAGACCACCCTCCCAAACCCAGGAACCCCACTCGGCCTTCCTGAGAACACTGGAAAATATGAAGGTCTCTCCAAACACCATTATATTGGGCGACTTCAAGTACCCAAACATAGACTGGGAGCATTACTCTAGCTCCAACACCCTAGCCCAAAGGTTCCTAGAATTTCTAAACTCAAATGCTATGGAACAACTTGTTACCACTCCCACAAGAGGGGAAAACATACTGGACCTGACCATCACCAACATGGGGACTCTATGCTCCAGACCAGAAGTGTATCCCTCACTGGTAAGATGAGACCATAAACTAATCTCACTGGATATTCACATCCTGACCCCACCCCCTGCCCACAAAATACCAGTGAAAAACTTCTCTAAAGCAAATTTCACACTCCTCAAAACAGAGGTGGAATCCTTCAAAGCCCCCGGGCCTGTGGAAAATACGGCCCAGACCGCAGAATCCTTTATAAACGCATTCTATGAACACCTTCAGGAATGCATGGATCATGCAATCCCAAATAAAACCAAGACCCAATCCTCCAAAGGCAGACGTCCTGTCTGGTGGACACCAGCCATAAACAAACTATACAATAGAAGGAGGAAGCTACTACATGATAGAGCAAAATCCCAAAAAGGGAAGGCATCTCTGATCAGTATTAGCAAAAAACTACGGGCACTCATAAAATCGTCTAAGGCCAGCTTCCAGAGAAAAATTCCACAGGACACTAAGGATAATCACAAGGCTTTCTTTAGTTATGTTAGGAACCTAGGTGGGAATTCCCAGATAGGCTCAGAATTAGTCCAAAATGACAAAAAATACACCGAACCCACAGACATTGCCAACATCCTAGCTAACAGGTTCAGTGCAAACTCCCCCCCCTCCCCACCAAAAGGGCAAATATCTATCACAGCAGATTGCTGCCCCCCTGACATCTCAGATGTTCAGGTAAGAGCCGCCCACTCCAAAGCAAAAAACACAGCATCAATGGGACCACACGGTATCCCGGGCTGCGTCCTACATGAACTCCAAGAAGAGCTAAACCCAAACATAAAACTACTGTTCAATCTCAGCCTTACTACAGGATATGTACCCAAAGAGTGGCGTACAGCAACATTGGTCCCTCTCCACAAAGGTGGTGCCTCAACGGATCCTGGAAACTATCACCGCATAAGCCTGACTAGCTTGGTCTGCAAAGCTATGGAAAGGATCATCATGGACCTCAAAGATATTGGGGATCTACAGACACTGGATCCTACCCAGTTCGGCTTTGTTAAGGGCAGATCCTGCCTCTTAAACCTGGTCGATTTCTTTGAAACAGTCACCAAGGCCATTGACGAGGGGAAGGTGGTCCACACAGCCTACCTGGACCTCGCAAAAGCCTTCGATACAATACCCCACTCGGGCATTATAGATAAGCTCACCAGCTTAAATATAAACCCCTATGTCACTAGATGGGTTGCAAACTGGCTCAAGGACAGAACCCACATGGTTAGAATTGCTGGTGCCATGTCAGACTCCAAACCAGTTACAAGTGGCGTCCCACAAGGCTCAGTCCTGGGACCTCTCTTGTTCGGTATATATTTCTCGGAGGTACAGGCCAACACGGAAGGACTGTGGCTGACCAAGTTCGCAGATGACTGCAAACTGGGCGCCATAATCGACTCTCCAGCCGACACAAGCATCCTCCCAAAAGGGCCTCATAGAAATAGACAACTGGTGCCAGAGCCATGGCCTCAAGCTAAACGCCAAAAAGTGTATAGTCATCTGCTTTAGCAAAAACGAAGTGTGCACAAATTACCACATAGGTGGTAATCCATTAAGTACAGAAGTAATTAGGGACCTGGGGACCCAAGTTGATAGCAATCTCTCATTTGACAACCACGTGGCCAAAGTGGTTAGAAAAACATTTTATATAGCCCACCTAATCATGAAGGGATTCACATCTAGATCAGGGGAGGTCATCATGCCTCTTTACTCATCCCTCATCAGCCCCATAATTGAGTACAATGCCCCTTTTGGGATGTACCTTACAAGAAACCTGCAGCAACTGGAAAGACCCCAAAAGTACCTCACCAAGAGGATCAAAGGGCTCAAACAGATGCCATATGCTGCCCGGTTAAAGAAACTCCAGCTCTACTCAGTGGCATACCGCCTGCTCAGAGGCGATCTGTGCCTGACGTATAAAGCCATGTCCAACCCAGAATTAATGGACATGCTGCACCTCAGAAAATCCAAATCCCATCGAGCTACGCGCTCGACAGACTTGAACCTCAGCACTGAAATAAATAGGACATGCTGGAGGGACAGATTCATAACCCAGAGGCTCCCTTCACTCTGGAATAAAATCCCAGTCCAGGTTAGGCAGAGTCCCTCATTGACTCTCTTCAAGTGGAATTTTGATGAGTGGATGGGAGATCGTAGGTTTACCCCGGGTAACACTTCTGTGTCACTGTTAGACAGAGGCACAGTATACTAACCTCGAAAAAGGGCATAGCAAAATTAATTTAAAATGGGTGACGAAAGCCAAACACACTCTGGCTAGGCTTATAAATGCCCTAAGGCAGATAGCCTAGTATGAACCTATGAACCTATGACCCAGGACCACCACTTCATCTTTCTGGAGGCACTGGAAAACATGAAGATCCTACCGAACACACTGATATTGGGCGATTTCAATTACCCTACCATTCACTGGGAAAACTACTAGAGTACAAATTCCCAGGCCCAGCGCTTCCTGGAATTCATCAACTCAAATGCCCTGGATCAGCTGGTAAACTACCCTACCAGAGGTGAAAACATATTGGACCTGGTCATCACCAACGTAGTCGACAGGTGTTCCACACTGGACATCAACCCATCACTGGTTAGATCAGACCATAAACTAATCACTCTGGATGTCCACACCCAGCATGTCCAACAGCTCTGGGTTTGACATAGCTTTGTATGTTAGGCAGAGATCGCCCCTGAGTAGGCAATATGCGACGGAGTAAATCTGGAGTTTATTTGAGTCTGTCTATGTAGAGCATTTGTTTGAGGCCAGTAATCCTCTTTATGAGGTATTTCTGTGGCCTTTCCAGTTGTTGTAGAGGCCTTGCGAGGTACATACCAAAAGGGGTGTTGTACTCTATAATGGGTCTAAGGAGTGATGAGTAGAGGGGAACAATGACCTCCTTTTTCTGGATGAGAAACCTTTTGTGATGAGGTGTGCCACGTAGAAGGATTTCTTGACCACTGTAGCGATGTGATTATCAAAGGAGAGACTACTGTCCATCTGTGTCCCAAGGTCTCTTATCACACTTTCAGTGTTAAGTAGACTGCCGCCTACGTGGTAGTTCATGGGTACAGAGTTTTTACCAAAGGGGATGACAATGCACTTTTTGGCATTGAGCTTGAGACCATGGCTTTGATACCAGGCATCTGTCTCAGTGAGGCCCTTTTGTAGGACGTCCACATCATTAGGAGTTTCGATTATGGCTCCTAGTTTGCAGTCATCTACGAATTTAGTTAGCCAAAGACCTTCTGTGTTAGACTACTTCAGAGAAGTAGATACCAAACAGGAGAGGACCCAGGACTGAACCCTGTGGTACTCCACCTGTCACTGGTCTGAAGTCTGATTTGGAGTCTGCTGCTTTCATAGTGTGGGTTCTGTCAGTAAGCCAGTTGGCAACCCATCTTGTGACAGGGATTTATACTTAGTTTAGTGAGCTTATCTATAATTCCAGAGTGGGGGATGGTGTTGAACACCTTGGTGAGATCTAGATATGCTGTGTGAACCACCTTATCCTCATCTATGGCTTTGGTGACTGCTTCAAAGAAGTCTATCAGGTTTAGGAGACATGCTCTGCCTTTTACAAACCCAAACTGTGTGGGGTCTAGAGTTTGGAGATCTCCAATTTCTTTGTTTACGAGTTCCATGATAATACATTCCATGGCCTTGCAGACCAGGCTTGTCAGGCTAATGGGGCGGTAGTTTCCGGGGTCTGTTGTGACCCTCCCCTTTGTGGAGTGGGATAACCATCGTAGTGCGCCATTCAATGTGCACAAAGCCGGAGATGAGGCTATGATTGAACTTGGTACTTAGGTAGGGTGCCAGTTCATTCTGTAGTTCGTGTAGAAGGCAGCCTGGGATGTTTGTCAGGTCCCATGAATGCTGTGTTCTTTGCTTTGGAGAGTGAGGTTTTTACCTGTGCAGCCGTGATTACAGGAACTTTGCATTTGTCCGGTATAAAGACAGGCCCTTTAGGAGGTGAGAGGGGAGTAAAGTTAGCACTAAACCTATCTGCCAGGATGTTGGCATCAGTTGGTTCTGTATATTTAGTGTCATTGTGCTGTAACTCAGAGTAGATCTGAGTGTTGCCATTGAGATTCTTGACATAGCTATAGAATGGTTTGTGGTTGTCTTTAGAATCAGTGGCGATTTTGTTTTCATAACTAACTTTGGAGGATTTTATGAGGGATCTCAGCTTCTTACTGAGGCTGACTAATGAGTTCCTCCAGTCATAGGATTTTACTCTTTCTGCAACAGTTTCTTTCTTTTCTTGTAGAGTTTGTTTATGGCAGAAGACCACCAGACTGGCTTCCTTTTTTTGGAGGATAGCATCTTGGTTCTGTTAGGGATAGCATGATCCATGCACTCGTGTAAGTGCTTATAAAGTGCAAATGTGTAGGATTTAGCAGTCGTGCCTCTATTGTCCATCTGCATGGGTGTCGTGAAATTTGCCACTTCTGCCTTAAGTAGCATGAAGTTGGCTTTGGAGAAATTTTTTACTGTTGTTTTCCTAATGGGGGGTGGGAGCGGGATATGGATGCCTAGGGTGATTAGCTTGTGGTCGGGATCTGACCAACGAGGAACTGACTTCTGGTGTGGAACACCGGTCGCCCATGTTGGTGATGACCAGGTCTAGGATACTGCTGCTCCTGGTGGGGGTGTGGATAAGCTGATCCAAAGCGTTGGAATTGATGAATTCCAGAAAACGTTGAGCAAAAGAGTTGGTAGACGAGTAGTTTTCCCAGTTAATGGTGGGGTAGTTGAAATCACCCATTATTAGGGTGTTGGGCTGTACCTTAATATTTTCCAGTGCATCAAGAAAAGAGGAGTGGGAATCCTGGGGTATGGTTGGGGGGGGGGGGGGTCTGTAGCAAGCTACAATCTGGACTGTGGTTTTGCCCAGAGTTAGTTGAA